>NC_089814.1:12179090-12286590 GCF_029633855.1 Hoplias malabaricus
TGAGATGGTGAATAACTGTGCCGGCTTTGACAGCAGCCAGGTGAGAGTGAATCTCAGACACCCACGACCATGCTGGACGAGCCCACAGAGACCACAGAGACAACCCAGCTCACGCAAAACCTTTAGATTCCCTCAAACTTTCAGTGCGGAGGAAGTCTGATTAATTTTTTTTCTTTCTTTTTTTGTAAAGGCCTTTGTGGATATTCTTAAAACTTCCTGACAGCCTCATAGAGACACTCCTATAATTCACAAAATACTTTTCACGAAATACTGTCTGCTGCAAATTTTGTGGTCAATAAAGCACTGTTTTCTCTTTGGAAATACCAAATGAGTCCATAATCACATGGAAGTATTCACTTGGTTTTCTGCTCTCCTTTTGATTTTCCACCTCAGTAAATCATAAACTCAGCCAAAGCAGAAAAGTCAGGCTTGCTCATGAGAGTGGAAAATTAGTGGCCTTTTTGTAATCCTAACCTCCATCCTTGTTTCCAGTGTAGTCTCATTTAATTCATTCTTCTCAGCATCTCCAGTCAAACGCAATGACGAATATAAACAACAGGATTCCATTTGGAGCAAATCCTGCAGGGACTTCATAAGGAGAGCTGCCATTTCAGCTTGAGACACGTGTGCACACACACACACACACATAGAGAGAGAGAAAGGAGAGAACAAAAAGCTATTAAAGTTGTATCTTAAAAGGTCAATAACATTTTGTATAATGACTTTGACTGTTTAATCCAAATATATGAGTCTGCTGCTAAGCCCTCTCCTGACATTGATAGAGTTGAGTGGCAGTGAAGGATCTTGTGCTGTCAAAACATCACAGACAGGGAGATAATGAGAAATGCCACTTGAAGATTCTCCTCGGTGCTGTCGACACAGCAGGTTTGAGGAAAAACATTGCCTCTCTTCCTAATCATTGTAACTGTGTGACTTGGAGAGGACAGAAAAGCATCAAGTGCTTTACTGCTTGTGTTTGCCTTCATCAATAGCAGGTGTTAAGTCACGGCAAACTGAAGATCATGATTGCCCGGTTGCTGGATAACATCTCTCTTCTACCCGGATATGCAATGTTATGTTTGCTCATGTAATGGCCTCTGAATCCGGTGTCAACATCTCATCTGCAATATAAGACAATTTCCGCACCTGAAAAGAAACTGCCTCGAGTCAATAGACTATAAATTGCTCTTGGAAATGGGATGTTCTTAAATAAAGGCCACTTGCTCTTCCCTCACCCCACCCCCCCACCACCACCACCACACACACACACACACACACACACACACACACACACACACACAAGGGCTGTACCAGTGAATCCCGCCTTTTTAATCATTTATATGTTTAGCTGTTTGGGCAATTTACATTGCTCTTGTGCTGTTCTGTGGGCAAAGCCATCAATCAGGCTCCTGATGGCAAAAATCTCCCACTACAGTATTACAGGTTATTAAAAGGATGATGAGAAAGCGGCAGCGTATGTCGGCCAATGCCCTTTTTCTCATTTACCAAGAGCACGGCCTGCCGCATAATCTAGTGATTCATCTTCACCCTCGCCATCAACAAGTGGCAGCAGGCTCAAGTCCCCAATGATGAGCTCCTGTGTTCATTTCACCTTCTAAACACAAACCTTCACCATCCAGTGCAATGCCTACTCCTCTAATAAAACCAACAAAAGTCATAGCAAACCTTGCATTGTCAAACTGGTTAAAGGGAAATCCCATCAAGATCTATATAACTGAGCTCTAGACAAACGCCACACAGAAAGATTAAATATGAAATGTTGCGTTTTAGATTTTCTTTATGATTGTGATTACTGGAGCCAGGGGTTGTGGTGTCTGCATTGCAAATATAGCCAAGCTGATGAATCCTGAAGCATGAGAATAATGTTGATAAATGTGGAGTGGTAAATCTGAATGTCCCATAACTGTTCTCAACTCAGTCATCTACCTACTTCACAATTTATTAATTATGGTTTATATGCTTCCACACACAGTTACAGCATTAGATTTTTGGTGGGTAAGCACTGCATGCCACGAACCCCACCCAAGACCTGCCATTTGGAGATGGTCTTCATGAACGTGCTGTACCGTTGCTGCCTAAAACAGCCCATCTTTTGACAGGTGACATTTTCCCAAGACTTCATTGTTGTTCATTTCACATGTCAGTGGTCTTAATCTTGTGGCTGATCATTGTATATCACACTACACTGATCGTCCTTAACATCATGACCACCTCCTTGTTTCTACACTTACTGTCCGTTCTCTCAGCTCCACAGAACATACAGAAGTACTTTGTATTCTACAATTAGAAACTGTAGTCCAGTTTTGGCAGAAATGGGGTGAAGGGGGATAAACGAAGTATGCAGAGCAACAGATAGACGACAATCTGTGATTGTTAAACAGCAGAGTGCTCCTGAATTATCAGTTTTGATGAAAGAATGGACGGTTATTGTAGAAACAAGGACGTGGTCAAAATTCTGTTGCTGATCATTGTGTATATGTGTGTTTGATTTAGATTAAATCTTGAGAATTGCATTAAGTAGAAATTCTAATTCAATTTGGAAGACACGATTATATTGTGGAATTGGCTCATTGGTGTCACTGATGTAGTAGTGTAGCTTTAGTCCTCTATACACGGTCACACACACGCAAACACACAACATAGCACTCTCATTCTCTCTAAATTCTCCAGAAGCACTTGTGTGAAGTTGATTTAAATCTTGGTGTTATGAAAGTTTTGATGTGAGTGTCACTTTACTGTTGTTTTTCCTTCTAAAACGCCACTGTCCTGATGAGATTGAATTTTATAGGACAGTGTTCCACAGAAAACTGCCCTAAAAAGGCAAGAGGATTTTCACAATCAACAATAAAACCAAACATACAGAAGTAATGTGTGCATTTGCGTTAACTTGTACATCACAGCACTGACAGCACTCTTTGTGTGTTGCATTACATTTGCTGCAATTAGAAATGACACGTCTGTGACGAATTGCAGTCGGCTAAAATGTGCACCATTTCCAGAGGTTAGCAAAGAAGATAAAACAGGGGATGGACATTTAAATTGCAAATCATCCACTAAAGCTCTGTTAGGAAGATTGATGGCAGATTTTGGGGGTTTGATTAAGCTTTAGTGAAATTACTGTGATTAGTCAGCACTTAAAAATCTGAGGAAAATTAATCTCTCTATGAATTGAAATATAGTGTTATCATTTTGGTATTTAAATAAGACAAATGACAGAAGCCATCTCATTGTCTTTATGGGGACTTCAGTAGATATTACAATCATTCAGGATATTAATAATGGAATTTGAAATTTACACACGTTAATCATCAAACATTTGAAAGCTAAGTAAGAGAAGGTATTAGGTCATATTCTATGAGCTGAATACAAAACATTGGTGTATTGCAGTCAAAATGCAGCTATGGGAAATGTGAAGTCAAACCAGTAGGTACATATGCAACAAGCTTTTTGTAAACATTATAACACAGGGCTTTGCAGAAGTTAATTTCTGCTGCAAAAATTTGATGCGTGATTATATTTTACTTCATATCTGATATGAATTAAGTTCAAATAAGTGCTGTGTAGCTACAGTGCATGGAACCAAAACAGTAACAAGAACAATGTATTAGACTTCAGTGGCTCTGGCACTGTCTTTCTTCTTAGTGGGAGGAATAGGGATTTTATAACGCAATTTGTTATAAGACACACAAAATCCCCAGGCCTTGATAGATTTATTAGAAAAGAGCAAACTGGGGTGCCACCATCGCTCCAGTGACCCCATACATCATGGCCTTTGTGACCACATATTAAGTGCTTTTCTCATCCCCCGCCCATTAAAAGTAAATAATCTGCAGAGAATGAGACATTTGTTAAGGAGGCATCCTATTTTTCATACGTGACAGCTATCTGTTCATACGCGGGGCTGGAAGGTGGGCTGGTGGAATGGGGTCGTGGAGTGGAATGATGATGTAAAATGCAGAGGGGCGATGCACATTCATGGCCTGTTCTTCTCTGCCACTCCCTAAGAGCTGCAGCCAATATATTCTACAGCAACAAAATAAATATATGTACACAGATCAACCATAACATTATGACCACATTCTTGTTTCTACAGTCATTGTGCATTCTTTCAGCTTCACAGACCATACAGGAGCACTTAACAGTTACAGACTATAATCCATCGGTTGCTCTGTATACTTTGCTACTTGCTTCCTTTCACCCTGTTCTTCAATAGCGAAGACCACCAACACAGAGCAGGTATGATTTGGCTCATGGATCATTCTCAGTACTGCAGTGAAGTGGTGGTTTATATAGTATATAGAGAAATATATATTTTCTATTTTGATATTTATCTGACGGAGATATATTTGTATATATTGTTCCAATTAATATAATCCTTTTAATGAGTTCCATAAATTTGACTTTTTTTTTTTATTCTGTGAAGTCCAGTTTTGGAAGGTTTTTTTTTTCTGTGAATTTGTATACAGTGTAAATACATACTTATCTATGGAATATTGAATCCTAATGCCACTCATTAATTTCTGAGGCACAGAATAGGAAAAGCACTTGCTGAAAGTCATTTTGTAATGAGAACCCAACTGTGAGCAGGAGGCACATAATTAAGTTCATCAACTTAATTATTTCCTTTTCCTGCACACAAAGGAGAAGGAAAGAAAAAGGAAAGCATTCGTTAATTAAGTCGCCGTCATATTGGAATAAATGAACATTCGAAAGCAGCATCAGTTTCATGTTGTTGCATATTCATAATGTTAAATTAATTTAATATTCCTCATATAAATCATGCAAATTTATGAAGTGAAGGTTTCGTTTTATTGCACCATATTAAGTCATGTTCGATGCACAAGGTGGCTTTGAAGTGAAGCATTAGCCAAGGTTAGCCGGGTATATTTATGGCCTACCTGTCAGTTAATACTCAGTTGGGTTTTATTGCTCTTTAATGTGCTGGGGAGAAATAACAAGGAGCAAGCTGATGATGGTTATCATGAGACAGATCTACAGAAAAGCAGCATGTGGGGTAGATCACTCATATTTAGCTACATACTGAATACACCTGTTTTACTGCGTGAGTGCGCAGACACAGAAACAACACCGGGAACATAAAGTAGGTTTGCTTTACTGTGAGAACAACAGGAAATATCTGTTCTGCAATTGAGTGTGTGTGTGTGGTGGGGGCAGGAGCAAAAGTACCAAATCTTACCTAGTGTTCCTTTAAGTCAGAACGTTAAGTTCTGTTCATATCTCTGTTAAGTTTCTCTGTTCATATCTTTTGTTTGCTTCTCAAATGCCATTTTGTTTTGACCTACTGATTCCTATACATGAAAGCTTAACAACACTGTAAACATTGCACAAATATCTCCCTATGTCCCTATTATTTAAAATGAAGTTTTTTACATTTTAAAACATCATTGCTCTTTTATAACAACAGGGGTATGCTCTATCAGCTTTCATATCTTTGTTAAAAAAATGTTAACCTTGGAAATTAATCATCATTGAGCATATGCTGAATATATTTGTCATTGTCAGCACACAAATCACAGTTTGATTGTGGTTGTGGGCAAATGGACCCCATTATTAAGAAAACGAGCTTTCAGGATTTTCTAGCCATTATTTCATTAAATAATGTGGAATAAAATACTCTGAATCCTTAGGGGATCTGTTGAGGTTTCAAATGTAACACTCGCCAGCTCATATCCTTCACTCCTGCTCCCCTGGACTGTAGTGGAACCACAAAGGCTCCCTTAAATAACACGCGGCACATGTGAAACATTTGGCATATGACCAGGCCAGGGGAAATGATTAGTCGTCAATGAAAAAAATGTAAAGGCACTTGATAAGACCCCTGGTTTGGGTCGTAACATTATGATTGTTCTTAACTAGTGCGAGTGAGGGAAGCCAGATGGGTCATATCCCCCTCATTAAGGACTCATTGGGGGAGCCCTGTACCATCAGCCTGATCCGGATTGTGCATTTGCTGCAATTTGCCACGATTAATAGAGGAGGGTCACACCGGGTCACTTCCAATTTCCACCCAGACGGGCAAGAAATGGAAACAACTCATTTGCACAGATCTGAATAATTCGCTCCCTAGAAAAAGGGAGAGAGAGAAACAGAAATATGGGCCGTGGAGAAAGAAAGAGAGGATAAAGGAATTGGGTTGAGGGCTCGAACATTGCCGCACCTTGCACAATAATAACCCATGCAGCCCCCGTCAGCTTGCATAAAGGCAATAATGAATATGATAGAGGATATGAATCCAGATGTAGGAATAAAGCCTCCCTTTCTCCCTGCTGTCTCACTTGGGAGCGCGTGTTGCGTCTAGCGAGCTTTTAAACTTATCATAAATGTATTAAGATTGCACTGGGCCATGAAACAGCTGTAGACAATTAATCTTCTGCAAATCTTATCTGAAGAATTGGTTTCTGCAAAGTAACATCTGCTGCGAGAGGCGATTATTCATGGGCAACGCGCTCTCGCCACACTTTTATGCATAGGGCATGATCATTGGCAATGAAGTAAAAATTTATAGTTTTCCCTGTTCAGTAAAAATAACATTCGGCAGCATTAAAACATCATCCATCAACATTGTCTCGGGGCTCAAAGCCCATTGCAAGCGGAGAAATTAAAGAAAATATTCATTTCTGTGTGAACTTGTAGTGTGCTGCTCCAGTGAGCTGATATTTTCGCCTTCTATTTTTCCCCCTCTTTGGAGAAAATGAAATTGAACAGTGCATTTCAATATCACTGCATGGCTTGCTGTTGGCCCTGATGTGAAATGTAGACAGTGTGACTGTCATTACGATTTTCCCATGATGCCTCACACAGCACTGATCACACCTCTGCTGCTGAGGAAAACTGAAACACAGCAGGTGTAGGGAAACACGACTGAAAATCAAATTAATATCATCACCACATATGGTATAATATTTCATTAGCTGTCATAACCAGCAATCATTAGCTCAACACAGACAGTGATGAGTACACAGTCTTATAATAGCAAAATTAACTGTTCATATAGTATCAACGTTTGTGAATCATTCTAGCTGAGCCTTATAAAGAAAATTACATCCAAGGCCGCTCATATTGATACTGACTCAACTGTACATTGTAGAGTGACCCACACCAAAACACAAAAGCATTTGGGAAGCAAACATGAGATCACAGCATAATAGCGTGAATAGAAGAATGCAGCAAAGTGTTATATGTTAAGAACGTACATTCAATCAATCTCTTTTGCAACCATTTCATCTCGATCAGGGTCGGGGTGGGTCTGGAGCCTGGCTTGAATCACAGGGCACAATGTAGAAACAAACATATACCATGTGGCTTGACCATCACAAGGCATCCCAGACTCACCCAGCCCCTCTCACACTCACATTTGTGAACAATTTCACACAGCCAGTCTACCTACCAACATGTGTTGAAAACTGAAGCTCCTGGAGGAAACTCATGCAGACACACAGAGAACACTTGGAATAAACCATGACACAATTAACGTTAAACAACATATTACTGATTCAATGACAGGTTCAGGATATGTTTTGTAAAAACTGAAATAGCTTTTATGAGATATCAATACCTTCTTTAAAGAAATGAAAAGGCTTCGTCAGACATGAGGGGGCTGGAGACATTTAAAGTTATGTCAGTAGTGTGCT
Source organism: Hoplias malabaricus (assembly GCF_029633855.1). Taxonomy (NCBI): domain Eukaryota; kingdom Metazoa; phylum Chordata; class Actinopteri; order Characiformes; family Erythrinidae; genus Hoplias; species Hoplias malabaricus. The sequence goes on from NC_089814.1 coordinate 12,186,764, forward strand.
GTGTACTAGTGAAAAACAAGCTGCAGAAAATGACTACTAATCTAAAAATATACACAGCAGGACATCAGATGAGCATCATAAATCCATAAACTAATATTATTATTATTTTTTAAAGCATAGTTTTATAGAACAAACATGTTTATGGATTTATAGTGCTCATCTGATGTCATCAGAAAGATAATGAGCTATAATAACAAATAAGAAACATTAAACATTAATATTTAACACATTTATTATTTGTTGTTATGTTTAGCAGTGACACAATACACTATCTGTGAGTGTTAAATGTAACCTGCTTCTGCTCAAGTTTTAATATTTTTTATTGGTTATTATACTTCATTATCTTTCTTAGCAAGTGATCAGTAGCTACCCGCTCTGGCAGCAGTGACAAATCCTCAGTTTCATTAATAGCTAAATGAAGAGTTGATATAGTATTAGTGTGTGTGATTAGTTCTAGGTGGGCTGCATGAAGAAAAGGAAAATCAACTCACAATGAACAGGAATGTTTATGGAGACACTGCCTTCTTTATTTTCTCTACATTAATTATAGTCATGTGACTTCTTATTTCCCAACTGTCGGCACCTCACAGATGGCAATATTATTTACAACACACACTGTGGCCTGGAACGGGGCCAGATGCAATCTTAATATGAATTTGATCATCTGGAACTTTGGCAGCTTGTCAATTAGGACCATTTTTTCACAATAGGGTTTTTTTTTTCTTTGGACAAAGTTTTCTTTTGATGTAGAACAACACCAAGTGTGAATATATGAAAGTAAAGAAGGGTCACTTTTAGTGAATTTATTAAAAAATATGAAATGCTTATACAACTCTAGTCATTCTGAAGTGTTGGCCCTCACCATATCACCTGCCTAATGGACATAACAAACATATACACACATACAGAGCCAAATCACATGATCCAGTGCCTGAGTTATATCCTGGAAGGCCATATTTATATCTATATTTACAGCCACTGAGTATTTTTCAAACACTCATGTATTTACTTTTTAGTCATCTCTATATAAAATGTTTAAACAGTGGATGGTATAATTCCTGTGCATTTTGGCCCTGTGCCTTCTCTTACACTACACCATATACACGGTGTGTGATAAGAATGTTTACACAGTTGTTCCACAAATCTTCACTGTGAAATAATTTTCCCAGTGAAAGAATAGAGTTTATTATGTTTGCAAATACATTTATGTGTAAATGAGATAAGGTCATCAGTTTAAGAGCTTAAAACCAGCTTCATACACTGCTTTTTAAACTATGAACAGAACAAACACCCCAAATGTCAACAAAAACAATAACTCCAATACAAACAGCCTACAAACAATCTGATATAATTCACATTTGATGCAAAACTACCTGCCACAGCCTTTTCCCACCTTTGAGAGGGGGATTAGGTTTAAATCTCTACATGTATTGTTCAGTGTGACATGCTCAATTTATCATTAGTTGTGAGGAGAGAACGGATGAGTACACTTTCAATTTGGTTCAGATGCTTTCTTCATTCATCACGCATCCTCATCCATCATTTCCTCGCTTTGATTTGTTCAAAAACACACTTTCATAAGTTTAACACAATTAATCATGAGGCTGGATAATTTTCTATTAATGGACCGCAGCCTTTATTTCAAAATTTATTTGATGAACTTGCAGAGGGAAGATTTTTTTTTTCATGGAATCTGTTCAGGGGAAGACTCACATTGCTCAGAAAGCATGAAATTGTAGCACACCCAATTAGCTACTCTGCTTTGTTGCTTTTTCTTTAAGGCTATATGTACATTTCTTCAGACCTGCTTTCCTCCGGCACTATCTGAGCATGGCTTTGGTGTTCATATAACAGGTCCTGACAAATTGGAAAAGTTGGCGCGAAAGATAGGAGGTGACCTGAAAACAAAAGCAATCACAGCTGAGGGTAAAAAGCAGAGCAGTGAAGCACACACACTGTTCCAACTCAAGGTGAGATTCTGCCAGTCTGTCAATAAAACATGTCAAGAAATGTGCCTCCCATCACAGAAAGCCACAGACTATTTATGACCAAGTTCATAAAACAAGATTATTTCCTACTGTTCTGGTTTTAGCAAAAAATAAAAAAACAAAACAAAAAATTTTTTATTTAACGTTTTTGTAGAATTCAACTGTTAAGATGCACCAAATAAGTTGGTTTGACATGTAAATGCAGCTTTCTAGAGAATCTGAGCTCGAACAGCTGCTTATCCAACATTCATTCATTATCTGTAAGTGTTTATACAGTTCAGGGTCGAGGTGGGTCCAGAGCCTACCTGGAATCATTGGGCGCAAGGCGGGAACACACCCTGGAGGGGGCACCAGTCCTTCACAGGGCAACACAGACACACACACATACGGACACTTTTGAGTCACCAATCCACCTACCAACGTGTGTTTTTGGACTGTGGGAGGAAAGCGGAGTACCCGGAGGAAACCCACGCGGACACGGGGAGAACACACCAAACTCCTCACAGTCACCCGGACCGGTTCTCGAACCCACAACCTCCACATCCCTGGAGCTGTGTGACTGCGACACTACCTGCTGCGCCACCATGCCGCCCTGCTTATCCAACATTTTTTTTTTTCAAAATAAGGATACTAATATGTAGTTTGCCCCCCTTTGCTACAGTAACAGCTTAAAGGTTTCTGGGAAGTTTTAATGATAGATGTTGTAACATTGCTGTAAAGGTCTGAGGGCATTCAGTCACAAGGCTCTGGTATTGATTTGCATGAAAAGTTCTGAATCAGAATCTCCAGTTCAGCTTGTCCTATAGGTACTGAATAGAGCTTGATCACTCCCGAGATGACACTGCTCTACAGCTAGATAGATAGATAGATAGATAGATAGATAGATAGATAGATAGATAGATACTTTATTGATCCCCAGGGGAAATTCAAGAAACTGAGCTAGTAACTCTAGTAGGATTTATATAGCATGAAGGCCTGCATTCTATTCTTTTCCATGGATATAATCTGTATGGATCAATGTGTATATCCAACTGAATGTCAATGACCTTAACATGAATAGCTGGACTCAAAAATTACAAACTTTGTGTCAGGTGTCTAAAGACTTTTGGTCATAATGGACAACTCCCAAGAAAAGTTTTTGGCTAAATATTAATATACTCAGAGTACATGTAGGTTCAGACTATTTCGGGTAGCTCACAAAACACTTTAATTTATAAAACATAGAAATATTTGATCAAATTTTCAATATAATATGAAATTGCATTAAATAAACTGTACATCAGTTGCATTATAATGTGATTGAAATAAATTTATTAACAGTAAACCACGTTCTATGTGTGTCTCAGGTAGACAGCATGATTCCTGGTTCCTGTGACTGCTCGTGTGCAAAATCACTATTCAAAATGGTTTCAGAGCCAGCGCTGTCTTCGGGGTAGAACAAATGTAATTAGTTACCAGCCAAAAGGCAGGGATGAACCTGATTGGTCAGAACACATTGGGTTGGGATTTTCAAATACAACGCATTAAACCGGTTATGCTCCTCCTAGACCCCTGTGTTTGCCTGCTCTGGCTTTAGAAGATATAGACATGCAATAGAATTTTCTTTTTGTTATTGTACTTAGTTCTGTGTCATAATGTGTTTTTAAGCGCTGCAAAAATTCCAGTATTTTGTTTTGTTTGATTGGAGGGTAATGGAACTGCCTCTGAGGAAGCTGTAGAATGTTTTAATGCTCTGCTGCCACAAGGACAGATTCTTAAGAAGTATATTCCTGCACATTTGAGCTATAACTGCTGCACCTGAAGGAGCTACAGAATGTTATACAATAAAGCTCTGCTTTCTCTGAGACAGGGGCTAAGAAAAAGCAGAATAGCAAATGTTTGCTGCCTCTGAGGAAGCAAAGCACTATTGTAGTCTGTAGCTTCTTCAGAGGCAGCAATCATAAATCAAGAGGCTTCAGAGGCAGTAGAATTGTATTGTGTAGCATTCTGCAGCTTCCTCTGAGGCAGAGTCATAACTCATATGTGCAGGAAAGTACTATTTCAGAATCTGCCTCAGAGGCATTATTATATTTTGCATTTAATAATATTTTCTATATGGAACGGAGTTACATTATCCTCCCATAGAGCAAATTAAAATACTGAGATTAAATATATAAGATTAAGTCTACAGTAAAAATTTAAGTTGTATTTCACATGTATTTCTTCCAAAGACTAAAGGGAAACTACAAGGGTCTCAGCCCAATGTGCTAACCAATCACATTCATTTCTGGCTGGTAACCAATTACATTCCTTACATGCCCTGTAAACAAATGTGAGATACGAGTTTCCATTCTGGTTTACATCTGAACAAATAAATACCACAGATGTTTCGAAAATGTACTGTATTCCCCCTTTAAAGCTAATTATAATGGATTTTCAGGTTATGTACTTTGTCAGAGCATCATTTAGAAGTCCATTATATTGTTCATTAAATCTGTTTGTTCATTCATTAGCTTTGAAACAGAGTAAATGAGCTTGCTTATCATAACAAAATGTAAAATGAGTTAAAAAGCATCCTTTATGAAACAAAGGCAATAAAGTAAGAAAATTACAATAGACCGACCAGAAGGTGTGATGAAGACACGGCTGTAAAAAGGAAGCTGGTAATAACTAAATAAGAACATAATTATTTCTCAAATTGAATAGTCTGGAATCTCACCGCAAATCAATCAGCACTCGACTCAAAGAAGTTCAGACTCCATCGGAGCTCAATCAAAAAGAAAAAAAATCAATGCAGCCCAACTCTAGCCTGTTTCATTAAGCTATGTTAATCAGACAGAGCTGCAAATGAGTTGGTGTTATGTTTCCCCCTCCTGGATCCTCACAGTACAGTACAAAATCTATGAGTTGTCTTTTCACAGTTCTGTATGTTATGCAGGGGAACATGGCCACGGACTCAGCTTGTATTACACCATTATAGAATAAAAAAAATTGGTGTAATCAGTGAAGGACTATATGTGGGATTTAATTTGGTTTGACCTGTAAATAAATTTAAACTAATATGCAGTTGATTTTATGCTAATGACCTTTCTGCAAACAGTACTATAGTAAAAATACCACTTTTCAGTTATTTTGCATTATATGTATATAGACTGTAGGATTGTGTATAGGAAATGGAAAGACAGTGGTAAATAATAGCAGATAAAACTTTCTTGAACAGGAATTTAAAGAAAGATAATGGAACTCTGATAGAGCACCAAAATTGTCACCTTTAAAGTTTTCATCTCTGAGAAATTCTGAGATGAGAAAAGTCAAACTCCACTCTTTCTTCAGATCTCAAAAATTCACAGGTGTTTCTGTCCATGCTCCCACTGTGAGAAGGCAACCATATGAGTGGTTGCTGAGAAAAGGGAATAAACAAAGAGGAATATCTACATGCAAATCAAACACAGAAGATGCTGTGTTACTCAAAACAATTGACACCCCAGAGCCCAGACCTTAAATCATTGTATGTACTTGTGATTTTTGAATATGGAGAAGCAGAAAATACAGACAAATTCTAAGACTGAACTTCAGAGGTTTAAATAAAATATATATTTTTAACACAAAAAAGTGGAAATTGAGATGATTTCAAACACTGAATACTATTTTTTAATATGAAACATATTTAATAAATGCTTTCTGATTTTATCCTCATGCTGAAAATAAATAATTACAAATAACAGCTGTTTCCTCTGAAAAATATATGAAAGGTTGTTCTCGGACTTTTGCACTATACTTAATATCTCAACATTTCCACTTCAATACATTTCTCTGGAAGGCTTTAAAGGAGTGTGGCCATATGTCTTTGGGATGGGCAAGTGAAGTACACTTAGAGGCTTTGAGCTTTGTTTTCTGTGTAGACGTTACAGCTTAATACACGTTCTTTGGTTCCAGCCATGGTCCAGTGTGAAAGCTTGGCTAACTGGCCTATTGAAGGCTGAGTACACATGCCTGATTGGATTATTTGTCCTCTCAGCAGCCATGTGGTCAGCCCTTTCAAATGGACCGTGTACATTCTTTGTAATTCATTTTTTTTTTCAGACAACTCAGACTGTAACCAGTGTCAGCAAGAGTGCACATTGTGGCCAGGGCCGTCTGGTTAGAGAAAATTGGCCTGATCTTCCACTGCCTATCAATGTAATATATGAAATGGGTTTAATGACAGGAGATTACTGCACTGGCAGTATGTTTATATAAATTGGACATTACAGCAAGTAAATGTAACTTAAATGTAAACATGCTTGTTAAATATTATGTGGAAAATAGTATTTATTGGCATAATGACAGGCATTAGCTTTAAGCTGAACCAAATGCCAAGAGCAGCTGAGCTAGGATGGTAATGATTCACACTTAACAAGTCGATGGTTCATTCAGTTGTGAGAGCGAGCTGATCTTTATCTGGAAAAGCAAGTCGACCATGAGTAACTTTCTTCTTTGGTGAACACTTAGCATGTACAGCTTGACTCTATGAGATGAATTTAATGGGGTAGTGTTAGGGCACAATCAAGTATTAAGACCTATCAAGGTGTAGAGCTGGCGGAGAGCAGAGAGAGTGTGCTGGGATTTCTCTCAGTGCTCCTCTATTGATTTTTCTGGGAGAGACACAGCGTACCTCACAATCTCCTGCATTAGTGCAGGGGCTCTGCTCCAGTCACAGAAAGGATTGTAGAACAATGTATTTAAAAAACATTTTCTTCCAACTAATGGTGGGTCTAGGGCAGAGCCGGGGTCATTTACCCTTCTGATTAGGTAAGCCACTCTGTTCCAGGCAAGCTGTGATTTAAAATGATGTTCGGCCTGAACTACATTCTCCGGGAAAATGATCTAATTTAGCGATTTATTCATATTTACTGAGTGTACTGGCATTACATTTGTATAGATCACATCTGGGTAAAAAACAGAAATCGAGAAAATTGAATCAAAACACAGAGATGCAGCAGGCAATCTTACAGAGCCTACGTTCATGGGTGGGGTAGGGTGGGGGTGGCGGGCTGCAGGGGTCACTCCCATGCTTTTTATGATGTCTCTTTGAAATCTATCTGAATCACATTAAATTGGATATAAAGATGTGCAGACACATACATCACAGTAAATGGTGTGCTGGAGCATCACTCGTGGAGAATCCCACCTCAACAATCAGGTTATAAAATCGGCTCCAGATCCGATTAATAATTCACAATCCTGTTAGGAGAGAACAAACATTTCTGTTCAAGCAATTTAAGTTGCAGGATTGTTATTAAAGCCCAGTGTTGCCACGGGGCTCCAGGATGGTCTGGATGTGAGGTAGAGAGAGAGAGAGAGAGAATGAGAACCCATGATACCTAAGCTCGCTCCATCCCTCTGTGCCAGAAAATAACTCTGCTATTTCACACTCTCTGCTTTCTTTAATAAAGCGCCGTCACAGTAAACATGTATCACGGCCCCCTCTTCAGGCATTCTCTTCACCCTCACCCACAGCCGATTCGCCACGCTCTCGCTCAAGCTCAAGAAACTTTCTTGATTTTTGGTGCAGTTTCTGCTCAGAGATCTAAGTCTCTAATGGGTTTATAATGGCAGGCGTTGCAATTGAGCTGTAAGTAAAATGAGCTAGTAATATTGCAATTGAGAAGTCAATGATGCTCTGAACATCATTAACGCTAATGACAAGATGACGAAAGTTGTATCTTCTTTCACAAGGTTGAAAAGTATATCTAAGCTAGTTTTGTCATTGTAAAAGCAAAGATCTGATTTCAAATTCACATTCTCTCTGTTTTTTATGTATTTTATGCTTTTTGTACATCACTGCCATTCAGAGATACATTTGTGGGCCAATTATTTATTAAAGAGGGCAGTACAATTCTTTAAATGTAATGCCACAGAAAAACATGTCAGGTGGTGGTTCTTGTGAAAATATCAGATGTGAATTTGGAAAACCCCTTAAAATTAAAAATAAAAAGTTGTAATCAAATGTAAATATTTTTCATAAAACTATTAACGTGTAAATAACATAGACACCTTTATTTTAGGTTCAACAGACAAAACAGGCCAAAGTTTTAATCTTCTAGCATGTACATTAAATGTACACGCACATTTAATTATTAAGATACACTGCAGCAAAATACAGGCAAAAACATAATATCACATTGTGTCACAAAAAATCTACTTAACAGTATGAAAAGATAACACTGATTTTAAAAAGTTGTGCTTATACTGAAGAGTTTGTCTTTCATGTGCAGAAAGCTTTCCTTTCTTGGTTTAGTGTGACCCCCAGTGGTCTCTCATAGGAACAGTCGTCCAGGAAGTACAGGAAATATGAGCTCTCTATAGTCCTGGTAAATGAGGTTCCAATCAATGGGGTCTGATAGCACTGATATTGCTAGAAGCGAGTGTGATGACCACAGGTTCAAAATTGTCACTGCAAATGCAAATACCTACATATTTGCTCTATCTGCTAATGCTTTTTTTTTTAAATAATCATACAAAGGATCATGAACACTAAGGCTGCAACCACCAATCAGAAAATTAGAAAAATAGCTGGCAAAGAATTTCATTATCAACTGGTTGGCCTATTTTTTTATTCCATACTACCATGGATAAATATTCAGTCTGTTTGTCTGTCACTGTTTGCGCATGTGCAGCAGTTTTGATGCTGTAGATCAAACATGGGAAGTATAAACAGACAGAGAGTTAGCAGCATCTACTCATCTCCACGCCACAAGGGAGCAGTGGAGCAGTGCAAGCAGTCACCTGCACTCCTAAGGCTCTTCCCTCAACTTTCATAGAAGCTACTGCTTTAAAATCTGAGAACTAACAGTAGACACTAAATATGTCCTGCATTAGGGTGTACAGTAAAGGATATAATCTGTAAGTGTCTGGGCTCATCGAATTTCTTGTTATAAATCACTTTGTTTATTTACAGTGTGCTGGTCTCGTCTGACTCCCAAATGAACGCTGAAGAGCTGATTCTGTGCCTCTATTCTACAGCAGACAATATAGCTTTGAAAACTGAGCCAACGTTAACCCAGAACATGGGACATGTTAACAATTTTGCTCAGTAATAAAGTTGTAAAAAAGGGCACTGTTCATAATGTTACACTGAAATTATGCTATAAACTTATGGTTATTTTTAGATTTTTATTGTGTTTTTATATATTTTCAGATCAACTTATCTTTTAAATGAAAACAATATATAATCAACAGAATAGATAATTGTTAATTGCAGCCCTAATGATCTAATAACACTAAAATGCTACATATAAAATTACTACAAAAGATTCAATAGAATCAGCCTGAGTAAGATTTTCACAACTGGGAGCAATCTGACAGTAATAAGATATAATGTGATAAGTATAAAAGTGTAGGCAATTATGTATGGAAGACCTTTAAAAAGCCAAAAGGCTCAGGAAAAAAGAGAAAAGTATCATATTTCTGCTTTTAAAAAGCCCAACCCATGAGGTATATTTGAACTCAGTTCATAGCTGATACCTCATTAAAGAAGGATTCTCAAATCAAGCTCTCGAATAATGAGAGCTGAGGCTTAATTTCTTCCAGAGGAACTGTCTTCCCAAGCAGCAAAGATTATCAACACTGATTCCTCAAGAACTGTGTAACACCTAACCTGTAACAGGCTGTGAGCTTAATATGATGTAATCAGTTACTGGAAAACCTGACCTACAGCTTCAGTTCAGAGTGTCTTCATTCCTGTCTTACAATCATACTGCTGTACATCTTCTGCTGCTCTTCTTTGTAGGACTGCTTCACTTTCTCTCTTTTCAAGCCCCCATCCCTGTAACAAAGCCATTACATCCTTTTAGTTATTAATAATCACATAATAAACACAACCCCCCACACCAAACCACCCTGTAAAAAGGAATTAACTTGATGTCTTTTCATTTCACATTTATTTCATTTCAAATCTACAACAGAATAGCAGTCGGGACTGTGTACTTTTTTTGCTTTCTGTCTTTTTAAATCTATTTTAACCATTAACCATTTTAAACAGTACTTTATATTAACCCTGAGCAACACAAAACAGAAAAAAGAATATTACAGTAGCATCTTCTGTATGCTGTTTATTCTTTACATAAACTCTACCAGTGTGCAATCCTGTTTTTCTGTTAAGAAATATTAACAAGTCAGTGTGCTCAGGGTCAAGTTGAGAATGAAACTGGTTAAGGATGACCTCTGATAGAGCTCACAAGCATGCTCTGGTTAGCTAATTAAGTTTCAAACCATAGACTATTATAGTATTCATTTTAAACTGAATGCAATGTTAATGATGGTGTACTATTTTACATGGTATTTAGAATTGTAATATGTGGTTTTCTGTCCTTTGTCCCTTACAGGACCCTTACAGCCTCAGTTCATAAACACATCTTACAGTGACATTTGTTGCAGTCCATGTATTTTTATTTTTTGATTTAAATGTGGGATGCAAGTATTAAGATAAAGTTAGAAAAGCTAATCTGCATATAATCACTTATTCTTATTTACTACTCGACATTCAAAATGTTCTGAAATATGTTCATCCCTAGTCTTAATGCTTACCAAGATAAATCAACAAGTCCTCCTTGCCGTGCAATAGCAGATTTGACTCTGTTGGCAAAATGTACCGCATCCTCCCCATCCTAACAAAAGAGGTCGTTAAAGCTAAATGTATATAAGGAGTTATCTTTTAATTTACAAATTATTATTTTATTTACAACAGCATTTCATCTGGCAGCTCACCTGGAGATTCATAGGTGGAAGGTACCATACATTGCACACTATGGCCCAGCTGGTCATCATCCTGAGGAGGTAGCTCACCATGTTGTACTTTGCACTGTTCCAGAATGCATCTCCAAACTGAGGGTCATACTAAAAAAAAAAGATTTAACCTTATGTTCTGAATAGTTTAGGAATGCTGTAAATACTGTAAATTTACAGATGCTTAAATACCTTTATTGCTACAGGGTATATTGTCCCTCCAATCTCAAAACTTCCCTTTTTGAACATCATGACAGATGTGTTATTGATGCAAGTTCCTATCAGAAGATGAAAGCAAAGTCATACATTTTCACTTAGGCTAATGTTAATTTTATGCTGAAGAATAATAAAGTCCACCGTCTGCATTGTATCAGCATTGTTTTTATATTCTCCTTGCTATGCTGTTCTTAAATCATTCATTCATTCATTCATTATCTGTAAGCGCTTATGCAGTTCAGGGTCGTGGAGGGTCCAATGTGTGTTTTTGGACTGTGGGAGGAAACCGGAGCACCCGGAGGAAACCCACGCGGACACGGGGAGAACACACCAACTCCTCACAGGTTCTTAAATCAGTGCTCATAATTTAGTTTATTTGGTTTTGTTCTACAACACTACCACAGTCTTAGTATGTGGTAGGTCATGTTAGATTTTTACAGCATTTAAAAAAGTTTTGTCAGTATATGCCATAAAGGTTTGTACCAATGTTCAGCAAACCTAGCCCACAGAGAGACTAAACAGACTTTAACCTAACAGGGTTTAACTCTTACATTACACATTAGCATGTCATGTCTGTTTCATGAAAACATATATCTCCAAAATAGTAACATTACATGAGAAGGAAAAAACTTTCATAACTTTCAATGGAAGTCAATGTTAAAAGATTTTGGAGCATGTCTATTAGTCATTCATCATGAAATTACGTGCAGGACAGATGCTGTGAAGTTGTGATGACACATATTTTTCATTAAAGAGCGACAATATGTAACTAATATCCTGGCCACACTAGCTTCGGTTACATGCGTCCATGTCCCTGAGCAAGAGGAGGCTTAGGCTCAGCTCAGCTGCAGTGGAAAGTTATTATGTACAGAAATGCATCACTGCCCTCAACCTTCAAACAAGCACATATGCGTAAAATAGCTTCAGGTGAGTTATCAGATTAAATGTGCTCAGGTTTTTACCCTTGAATGTAAATCTTCAAACAGCTATAAGAGAATATATTGCTGCATTATGACAAAGCAAAATTTTCTGAAAGCAATTTATTTAAGGATCTTGTATGGATCATTGAAGGATCTAAATATATATATATATATATATATATATATATATAAAATATTTCCACCATGTAATAATTGGTGCACTGTGAATGCTGAAAAAATTGACATGTTGTTCAAGCTAGGCACTGCTGTTGTTCTGAATTGTGATGCAAATAATTCAATAATTAGTATTTGATAACTATTAACAGGTAATATCACATTAATATATTACATGAAATAGAACAACCTGCCTCTGCAGATTTTCCCAAAAGTAATTATTATCTTATATCATATCTAATCAAAGTACACCAACACCTGACATGCAAATACACTGAGATAATTTCCTTTAATGTAAATTTCAAGTGCTGCATAAGCCCTTACCCTCTGGGAAGATTAGGATTGGTAGCTTGGTTTTGTCTGCGACATGGTCTCTCAGTCTGTGACACAAGAAAACAAGTCCTTCATGCAGCTCATCTAAAGTATGTTTATCCTCAGATACTATTCAAGCTCTGTTTTCAAACGTTCAGATTTACTCCTGTGCTTTCTCACCTTTTGGCCACTAATTGGCGGTCTTTCATCTCCGATCTTTCAAACCACACGTGAGGGCAGGATCTCACCATTGACCTCTGGATGACCCCCATCAGGCCTCCATGTATCTGTCCCACCTATAGAGAGAGGGGACCATTGAAACTTACACAAGCTGCTCTAAGCCTAGGTTTATTCAGGAAATTACACATAGCGTATTTCTATTTACTCGCTTAGTATATACATGAGGGTGTGGTCTTTTGCAAAATGTTTCCGAACTGTTTCTCTACTGAGCTGAAATACACACAACAAAGCTATAGGCCAGTGCAGTTTAGGGCTGCATGGTATATACAAAACACTAGTATTACTGTAATATTCCAAAAGACCACATTTACAATATATTGCCATGTATTCAAAGCAACTGTTATAGAGATTATTTAAATAAGATAATTAAAATAATTTATTTTATTTTATCACCCACACTCAACTAAAACTGTACCTGGTCAGAATGATGACAGCACTTTATTTTTGCATATTGCAGCCAGTATTGCAAAGGTCAACCTTGCAAAAAATGATTAGCAAACAATATATTTGGCAGTCCTAGTTCTGTTCATAGGGCAACAACTGTTATGTTTAAATGAGAAATGATCAACTAACCCCTTAAAATGCCAGACGTATAACATAAGGCTTATTATTCAGTAACTCGAGGGTGTTCACTGCAAAGTAGTTGGGCTATTCTTAGGTTATATAAGTACGTGGCCATTTAAGTGGCTACTGTTTTATTAAATTAAATAAACCTGATAACCTACCATAGCGTAACATCCATCGTTTGCCAAAATGACAATGTCAATGGGAGATGTGTGGTTTGCTACACAAATCCCTCCTTTCTTTGGCCGATTTTCTCTGCAAACATAAACATACAGCATCTAACTTTTCATATATCAAAAGGACCTACACAATATACAAACATTTGTAGACACCTCATCTGTCTCATTTCTTCTACTGCGTGCTGACCACATCATTTAACTGAGCACAACATGGTTTGTACATTCTACCAATTCTACCAGACCATTAGAACAGGACACTCTGGTGCAGTCACACATGTGTCTCAGGGAATCAGGCCCAATGCAAAGCATCAGCGAGGGAATCCATCAATAGGGAATGGGATGTCTACAAATGTGTGGGCATATAGTTTACATGAATAAAGTTTTGGAAGATGAATTAGCAGTTACCCACTTGTTGTGGTAGCGTATTCTGGCTGAAAGTCCTCTAGCACAGATCCTGTAGCATGTGATATGTATCAGATCACTGATCCAGTTCTTCATACTGGGAGAAATGAAGGTGCTAATGTTAGGACACAATGATTCACTCCTAAGATGCCATTTAAACCAATTTTATCTCAAAAGAAATCTCTGAGAAAACACTTCTGTTAAAGTTTAATCAGTTGTTAGTCACTGGCTCCAAATGCTTTACTCTTAGAACATTTGACTTGATATCTTATCTGTAAAAAACTATTTCAACTGCTTAAAAATATTATTACATGCTGTTGGGAAGCAGGCCCACAAGTGAGGTGCCTATGACCAGCCAGCTCAGTCCGATTATAGCCAGGGTGACCCTGTCACAAAGAAGAACAGAAATAAAAGCAATACTTGAAAAAATGCACTTGAAGTGTTCAGTCAAATAGATTAATGTTAAAAAAAGTGCTGTCATGATTCCTAGATTAAACTTGATTTGATCATAAAAAAACACATAGAGACCACCAAACAAGCATTGTTTTTCTTTAAATTCTTTAAAGATATCTGCACAGATATCCATATCAAAGTTCAGCCTTGGCTTCCCACAGCTGAGGTAATCCCATCACATGAGCTGCTCTTCTGTGCTTTGCTTTAATGACATTTGTAGGATAAGTTTCATTTTTTCCTATCTCTGAAAGATGAAAGTTTGTACTGATTATCTAATGGTGAAAATGAATAGGAGTCACATGCTATAGTTTTAGCCCTTCTCCTTATTCCTACCATATGCAAGTGAATGATTTTATAACATATCTCCTAAATAACATCTCCTGAAAAATGAACTTAAGGGTTAATGGGCATGTTAACGGAAACATAAATAAGTAAATGTTGGTCACTGACTTTATTACAGCAATGTACAGTATAATCAGCAGTCACAGGTCTAGTCCACACAGATGTAATGAAACATTATATCAGCAGACTCACCTTAGAGGTAAGAGTATACAGTAACGTATGAACACACCCAGGCCCCATATGATAGTCACTCTCACACTAATGTAGTGGAAGTTATTGTTGGTTCTAGTCAGAAGGTTCCATGAGGCCAACTCTTCAGATGTAAAGCGCTGCGTGACCTGGTCTTCAACGATGCTCTCTATACCCTTCTTACAGAAATAAAAAGCATCACACAGTGTAAAATCTCCTCCAGCAAGAGACTCTGGATAAGATCTTCGTAGCTTCCCAATCTCTTCTTCCATTGAGTCATCATTTTTCTCAATAATTCCTGAAATGACAGATCATCTTCAAATTTTATAACTTTCAGTTTCTAAACTGTTACCAAAGATACAACTTTACAAAATAACCAACACTGCACAGCTCTGTATTTCACTTCAAACTGTATAAAGATATTTACTGGAAACACCTGAACATGGTGTGTCAAACTAAAGGACCGAACTTGTGGACTGTTAGGTTAAGGGTGTTGTTTAATTCTTTTGTGATGTTTCCTTCCTGCTCAGCTCTTTAAAAAAAGTGCTAATGCTTTGTATGGAAAACAACACAGTGCAGCTTTACTTTATGGTCAATGCAAGCCTTTGTCATGAAAATAATTATTAACAACATTAGCAACATAAATGAGACTCCTGTAAGGCTCTGTTTTTGACTTCTTCAAGAAAGTTGGCATGAAAACATCTGAAATTACAAATTTTGGATTTTTATGTCTCTCTTGTCAAGAAATCTTCAACAATACAAAACTGAACACTGTGTTCTTTGCAGATTTCAAATGCATATGTGAATAATGTCTCTAAGGGTAATTACTGCCATGCCACAAGCTGGTTAAAGTTCACATCTAAAATGTGCTGTCCAACTGAAGTTATGAAATCTGCCTTACTGCAACATCACACACATTCGATTAACTTGTTGGTGGCAATAAATAAAACAATTTAAAATAATAAAACTGTAGCACAATATGAAACACTCATTACTTTTTAAAAATACGATGATTCTGAGGTAAACCACAAAGTTGTGCATCAGTACACGCACAATAAAACATGCTTTTTCAGATCCACAGAAGTCTAAATGTCAGCTTGTGCACAACCCCTCTTTTTTATAAGCATGACCAAATCTACATTATTTAAATGGAAATCAATATTTTCTTTATGAATACTAAACAAATTATAATGTTTAGGACCTGGAAGTGTTCTTAAGTGAATGTATTAAAGCGCTCCTAAAATAAGGCACAGATAGTACTTTCTGTATGTACACTGTTTATTCTTTTTAGAAATGCAGGTACAGTGCCAGTACCAACCCACTCACCATTGGGCAGATGAGCGTGTTGTGTGTCCTGCTCCTTCTGTCCTCTCTGGATCCTCATAGTGGCCCACTGTCATTGAACAAGTTTATTTTTGGATGACCTTTATCACACAGCCTCACACATATATTACTTAAACTGGCATAGATGTTTAACCCAGACTAACTGTGCTAATATTATACTGCATATACAAACCTGAAGTGCAGCTATTAACCCATTGAAACCTAGATTAATAATTCAGTAATTAATCTTCATTAATCATTCTTAATTTTGGCAAATATGGAATCTGACATTTACTTTCTGGAATTTTCATAAATTTGACATTTAAACTCTGAAGAGTATTGGATAAGCTCTTTAAAATACATGTAATTAATGAATAAATTGTAATTAATTCCAACCTCGTTTCTACACTCACTGTCCATACGGTCAGCTCCACGGGAGCACTTTGTAGTTGTACAATTACAGACTGTAATCCTTTTGTTGTTCTGCACATTTTGTTACCCCCTTTCACCCTGTTCTTCAGTGGTCAGGACCCAACAGGATCACCACAGAGCAGTAAAGATTTGGATGGTGGATCATTCTTAGAGCTGCAGTGACACTGACATAGTGGTCATGTGTTATGTGTGGATCATACACAGCAGTGCTGCTGGAGTTGTTAAACATCTCAGTGTTACTGCTGGACTGAGAATAGTCCACCAACCAAAATTTGGTGCCGACCACTGACGAACAGGGTGAATCTGGGCAAACAACAAATGTAGAGCAAAAAGTGGACTACAGTCTTAGAACTACAAAGTTGCACCTGTGTGGTTATTGGAGATGAGAGGATGGACAATGAGTTTAAAACCAAGGAGGTTGTCATAATAATATCAGTGCATCAGTGTATCTCATAAAATATTTTAAATGCATTTCTAAACCATCAGGACACATTCTGTGTCATTTTTGTTAAGGTACTGAATTTAGCTGTTGGACATGAATGGTTTAATGCTTATTACCCAGTAACTACAATTCCTAATTAACTATTATGTTTTATATAACTGACAGAGTGAGGAACTGGAAGATAAACCCACATGTGCTTCATTAATGTTCAATGTTTTATGAAACACAATGTATATTATTGTATTTTGTGGTTCACACCCATTTGCCCATTTTATTCTAGAGACCAAGGAGTGTAGAGACTAGTTACATGTATTCAAGTAAATAAGTACACTACAGTAAATAAAGAGAGTTTTCAAAATGTGATATTTCTATGTCTATCCATGTATATTACTGGGTAAATGCTCATGTTTCATATCAGGTTATTCCTAGACACTATATATATATATATATATATTGCAGATGTTAAGTATTCACACTACAGTTGATTCCCAGAAATAAAAAGGTTGCTGGACTTCAACACTTAAACCAAAACATTTTAATTGAAAATGTATTTTGCCCCCTACACACATCTGCTAGAAAATATTTACACTACATAAAGTCTGATTATAAGTAAAAATGTCAAGGTGATGTAATGTTTTTAATGCATTTGTGAATATTTACCTCTAGTGTTTTGACCAAGATTTTAATGTAGAGGTCGGTGAAGCCCAAAGAGACCCCAAACATGGCAGGGAGCACAATGAGCCCCAACACGACTGACAACCACACCCTAAAGACCACCAGCACCTGGTCCCAGCTGAAGCCCTCCATTTCACCAAGACCCCTGTAAGCCACGGCTCGAGCACACTGGTCTCAGGTCATCTGCACGTGGGCATACAATATGACACACAATATTACTGATGCATAACTGTCTTAAACCAGAGCTAGTTTTGTTATACCGGTCTGTTAATAGTGTAAATGAGCAGCAGGTTACCTAGGTTACAGTACATGATTTTTTTCACTTTGAACTAAATATAACTATAAGTTAAAGCTGTTTTTAGTCAAGGCGCGGTACAAACTGATGTTATGTTTACAATTAAAAGCAGCTGGCAAAGCTTTTTCGTCTTTTAAATTACTCGCGGTTTATAACGAAGAGAAATAGATTACAATAGAACAGTGTGATATATATTAAAACTGTGACTTAAAAGTTTCCTTTTTACAAGAACCCGTTATACTTTTACAGTCTGTTACTCTACCTCGCGAATAACAACAACACAACAGCGCCAACAAACGTCGAGTTAAGGATATATTCCGTTTATTTTCAGACATTAAACAAATGCGTACCGTTGTGTCCTTCATTCTTCATTCCCCAGATGTTTGAGACTGATGTTACAAACGCTGCCTCTCCATTTCCCTGTTGATCTCTCCTTGAATTATTTTCGTGTGACTGAACACAAAGTTCAACTTGAAGTTTATTAAAATGTGGCGAAGCTGGTGTCACAGCGCCGCCTTGTGTCCACAATAGGAAACAGGACGGCTTGTACTACTTGCCTGGAGCAAAACGACCATTTATATGAATCTCCGGGCGGTTTTATCTTATATAAGCTTTAATTTATTCACCACACACCCGAGGAAAGACACTTTATTACATAAATCTTACATGCGCTTAACGTGTGGTGCTTCTTGCGGCTTACAAATGTCAACACATGACGTCATGTCACACGGTGTGATCACACCTGTGGCTATGGGTGAGTTAAACAGTGTGATTACTTCAAACCATTTTATTCAGTTTCACTATGATCACTATGACACATCAAAAGTCCACACTAATATGTACCAGTTAAACTCATGGAATAATGGATTTATTAAACGGGAAAAACTAAACATTACATTTCCTGAAAGAGCAGGCACACATCCCACAAACGACCTGCTGTACTGCTGTGTACTAGGCTGAGTGGTTACAACAGAAATGGACTTGGCAGTTACAACCTATTTCTCAAGCCTTGAATGACTACTTAGGATTAGAGTGAGAATAATATGTATTTATGAGATGGTTTATTTTTAGGTCCAAGAAAAAGAGTGTTTAACAGTTCCTAAGATTACTACCGAATATTCCTAGAAGTTTCAATCCACAGCAGTACCTTGATAGGCCACTTCATTTATCTGATTTATTTTTTCATTCATTATTATTATTATTAATAACTACTGTCTATGACTTCAGTCATTATTATTTAACTGAATTAAAAAAGGTTTAATTATTCTGTCCAGCTCTGACATTTGACAATGATTATTAATTTAAAGGACAATTATTTTTATGTAATATAAAAACATTTTTAAAATCCAAAACAAGACCAAATATTTTAAAACACCTTTAATGAAATGAATCATGTTTGTTTGTTTGTTTGTTTTACCTTGTGACATGTGGTGTTTTTATGTTAGAAGATTTATCATGAGGGTGAATTTTTTTGTAGCTGCTTCATCATGTTCAGGGTTGCGGTGGGTCAGGAGTCAATATGGAAACAGTGTGTACAAGGCAAGTACACCATAGAGCATCAGAAACTCACATACTTACAGTTTTACAGATTTACACAGCCAATCTACATACCAATTTGTGTTTTAGTCTGTCAACCCATGCAGAAATAATTATTACACACCAGACTCCTTATAGGCAGTGACCCAAGGTGGGAAATGAACCCACAACCTCATTCCCCTTCAGCTGTGTAGCAGCAACATTACCAGAATCAGAGGGTCGAGAGTTTTTAGCACATAAACACACAAAACTGCTAAACGTGGACCCCTTGGGAAAATAATATACGCGGATGTTGGTTTTACGAAGCTTTAGGTGCACTGCAGCTTGGTGTAATGATTTTATTCCACGACACCAGGCGGCGACGTGATGAACTATTTCTGAACTGACAAACAGAGAGCAAATAATGGTGGAAAGAGAAAAGTTTGTAGTGTTAGCGTTAGCTTCACCTGGGAGTAGCGGCTGTAAACGCTGCACTTTATATACCTGTAGTTCACTGTTTAAGGTGAAGGACATTTAAGCTTGAGACAGAACAATGGGAATGACCATGTTACTCTGAGTTAACGACAGCAGTATGGAGGAATACAGCACTGTCCGTATTTCGGGATTCGTGCTCGGGTCGTTGATGTTTCAGCATTTGAACAGTGACTCTGATGTGGTAAGTAAACTGTGTACTCGGTGTAAACACGAAAGTAATGCCCACACATCTTCTGACCGTTGCAGGTATGCTGTTACACAGCCGGTAGTTTGTATTTAACACAAATAATATATATAGGGATACGTCTATTTATCTGGTTCATTAAAATATTACGCCTTTAAGTTTTTATATTGGTGTGTTGTTCTCGTCAGAACTCGGTGCTGAAAGGAGAGTAATTATTACATTTTGTTTTCCTCCAGTTTAACCCCTAAAACTAATCAAACCTCAGTTAGTCACATTTCAAAATTATATATTTAGAAATGAAGTCAGAGAATGTCCTGTGTATTTCCAAAATACTAACTTTATAGGAGAAGGAACAAACCATCTTAACTTACAATGGAAGTCAGTGAAAACTTTATTTCAACTCATTTTGAAGCATTTCTCTGGGTCCATTTATTATGACATTTTCACACAAGGTGAAGGACGGCTGCTGTGGTGCTGTAAACTACAAATAGTTTTTAAAATGATGTAGTAAAATAAAAATAGAAGAACATTTTCTTTGGGCAGTGTCGATATGTACTACATTAAAGTCTTGAAAGGTTGAATTTTATTTATGGGTCATTTAATATTTAGGTGTGTGTTGTGTCATTGAAACAGGAGGGTCTCTTCATTGGAGAAAATTTAGGGGAAGAGAACAGCAAAATTACAGACTCACAGACGGATCATATTCAGTTTGTTCACACCATAAGTAAGTTACCTTGCCACTGTAACACGTTATACATAAATCCATAATGTTACTTTCACATGTGTAAGCACCTTTTATGTTTAGCTCTTCTGCACTTAAGAAGTATGCTGTTTTTCCACTTCAGATATTCAAAAGCATGTCACCTGTAGGAGGATTCATAGGTATGTGAAACCTGTCTAACTTTTTTTTTTCTTTAGTTATTGTTATGTAATTACTGATACTCACTTCTTTCCTCCCTTGTAGTTTCTACAATAATGCTTGTGAAGTAGATAAGGAGAAAATTAGGCAAATTCTGTCAAATTTTAAAGAGGTAATATGACTTGTTTTTCTATGGAGAACTCTGTGTGTTTATAAATGTATGTATAATGTCTGTCATCTTTAATGACTAAGATGGATTTTGAACACAGGAGAATGTGATCGGCTGGTACCGTCAAAGGAGAAACACCAGTCAGCAGATGACTTTAAAAGAACAGTTGGTTCATCAAAATTTGAGGAAGGTCTTTCCACAGCAGGAACTTATTTTCTTGTTGCTGACGCCCTCAAATGCTACATTATCAGGCTCCACACATCGTCTTGAATACACAGCCTTCCTACGGAATGGCAGGTGGGAACACATCACTGCTCACTCTAGTACAATCCTGGAGAGTATGCACAGTTGTAATCTTTTTGAACTACTTGTTATTTTTTGTTACAGCCAATATAGTAGCATCCCTGTTTCAATTAGCAACTTGGGTATGCTGGACCAACAAGATTACTGGAGAGTCTCGGCTACTTGCCCTACTTTGAGCCACTGTAATGCTGTAAAAAAACACAGGTACTTGAACTCTTTAAAACACATGGCTGTAGTTTACATGACACTTGTTTTAAACCGTATTTGTTTTAAATTTCTTATTTGCTTAGAGCCAAATTCTTCACGTCAGATGATGATATCGGGGAGGTTGAAAAAGTCAATGACATGAATGATTCCTTGTTAGATGAAATGAAGGTAGAATTAGGTTTCTCTTCTAATTATCATTTAACAATAATTAATATATGTTAACATCCCATACAGACTTGGTCTTATTCCTAAACTTCTTTTTCCCGTTCCAGACTGTATGTTTGAAAGTAGAGAAGAGTGAGCGCTTACTGGAGAAGCTTCAAGGAGATATCCGTGAACTCAAAGACACTATTAGCAAGCAAAAGAAAAAGCAACAAGAGAGAGAAAGTAAGATATTACTTGTATTTTTTTTTTTTATTGTATTACACAATTTAAAAAGGGCGGCACGGTGGTGCAGCAGGTAGTGTCGCAGTCACACAGCTCCAGGGACCTGGAGGTTGTGTGTTCGATTCCCGCTCCGGGTGACTGTCTGTGAGGAGTTGGTGTGTTCTCCCCGTGTCCACTTGGGTTTCCTCTGGGTGCTCCGGTTTCCTCCCACAGTCCAAAAACACAAGTTGGTAGGTAGATTGGCGACGTGTGTGTGTGTGTGTGTTGCCCTGTGAAGGACTGGCGCCCCCTCCAGGGTGTATTCCCGCCTTATGCCCAATGATTCCATGTAGGCTCTGGACCCATCGCGATCCTGAACTGGATAAGGGGTTACAGATAATGCATAAATGAACAATTATATATATATATATATATATATATATATATATATATATATATTTAAATTGATTCAGTATTGTAAATTCAGATTTGCATAATTTCCTCTAAGTTAAGTTGATTGGCCAAGATGAGATGTTTTATGTCCAAACTTTGCAAGCACTGGAGCAAAATTTACAAAAATTAGGTTACCTGAAGTCATCTAAAATAGGGTAGCATTCATTGTGATGTCAAGGTAAAGGAAGTGCCTTATTAAGGCACAAAACCAGTGTACTTTAGCATAAATTGCACAGGCCTCTAGGACTGTCCTGAAGTGACAGAACATCAGTGTTTCAAAAGATATTCCCTCAGCCAATTTTTAATATTGGATCAGAATCTACTATTTGGGGGTGGGTTGGTGGGTCAATTAGGTAAATGGATTTGCATTAGGGATTTTTAGGATACTTTTTAATCTTATCCTTTAACTTTATTAGGTGTAGTTCATTTATACTTTTATCAAAGATGGTTCCGCATGAATGGTTTCTAGAGGGACGCTAATTAGGGCAGCACCAGGTTTGTTTTGTAGAGCGAGGGAGAGAGCAGCATAAAGCAGCTCTGAGCAAGGGAGAGTGTGTTTGAGCAAGTGTTTGTTATCATATCATCATGATTCAGTAATAAATTCAGACGCTCAATGACTATCTATTTTCATACAAGAAGGGTTCCTGCACTGTGGTGTTTGATAGTATCTTACTGTCGTTCAACTGGCTGTGTGTGTGTTTACATCGATGTGTGTGTGTGGGTACTGAGCGTCGCTCATGTTTTAAATTAGTTTTCACCACAGAGAAATTTAATCCCAGAAACTGTGAAAAGCGCCAAGTTATCAGTTTTAATATCTGCTAAAATTCCAATATCGGACAGATAACAATAACTAAAAAAAAATCTACATATCCCAAAATAATATATCGTGCATCACTAATTTATGTACGTAAACCAGTGATCCTTGTGCCTTGTGAATAGGAGCCCTGTCCTCCTGAAATATGCCACACAAATTACATAAGAAAACTTTAATTATAAGAAAAGGGTGATTGGCAAAATATAATTTTGTATTATATTACTCTCTAGAAGAACAAGTAGATCCAATACAAAATGTCTTTCATATAAGGGGCTTTAACAATCCACACATGCATCCTGCCAAGTGGAGAATATTGTGAAGACGACCTCTCTATTTATAATACTATATATTTTTTCCTTCTTTTATATTGCAAAATATTGCCTAGGATTTTGCACTGCTGAACCTCTAAATGTGCATTTGTTAATCTTATGTATCTTCGTTTATTTAGACTTTGTTAGAATATGCTTCATGTCTGTAGCCTTGCATTTTTTGTAAATTACACTAGCTTTGTAGCTCCACTGTAAATCTAAATAAGCAAACTTTAGACACCAAATGGGATTTGTCTAATGGAAAGGAAGTGTAAAGTGTACATTATGGTTTATATATATTTTTTTAAGAAATACTTTATATTTGTAATTAATTATTGCATGACTGCTTTTCTTTTCTTTTAGCCAGTGAACATTCCACTATAAATGAGCCCAAGGAGAACGTCCTGCTCTGTGCAGCTCTAAAAGCCCTATTCCCAAACACTCCAGCATTACAGACACAAACTCTGACTGTTCCAGGCTTTCCAGTACTAGAACTCTGCTGCAACACTGATCATGGCATTAATGTTTGTAATAGACTGCCACTGGTGCTGGATTATGAAAATGGCCTACGGAAGAGGAAAGCAAGCAGAGTAAAGGAGAAAAGCTGTGTCACAAGCATGCCACCTAGAAATAAGAGGAAGAACGTGATCAATGCAAAGGAATCAGAAAGTGGGTCAGACACTGAGATAGACATGTCCAGCCCAAATGACAGTAATTCTCCAGTTTTCTAAAGGCTAATACATCTGTCTGGGACTCTGTTAAACAATTGTATGAATGGACTAGACCACATGCATTACTGTCACAAGAAAATACTCATATTAATGTGCTTCAGTTCACGCAACTGCATAAAGGAATGGTATGGGAATTATTTTTTGGTAATGTTTGAGTTTTACATTCAGCTAAAAAAATCTGTATATTTTCTTTAACTATTTTTTTAAATGTTTCTTTTTATTGTGAGTGAATGTAACCTGTTCCATTGCTAAACTGCTTAAATAAATTTTAGTTGTAAGATTTGGTGTGCTTTACAACAGTCAGTGATCACATTACACAGAGGGGAGCAGGGTTTTTTTTATTACATATTTCAAAAACACATCTTCACAATGAGGTTCAGGTTCCTGCTAATCCAAGTGCCTTATGGAGCAAATGTTAGGATCTTTCATAAGCTGTGGGTTCTTCAGTGTAACTGACATAAAACCTGTTGAAAGGAAAGATAGTAAAATTAATTTTATAGGAAAACCTATAATGGATAATGTTCTATAACAGGAGTCAACTGTTAATATGGTTTAAATACAAGGCTACCACTGTCATCTATAGATAGGATAAAAAAAATTAAAGATGCAAAAAATTGTCAAATTACCCATTGATTGGGCCCTCTTGATTGCTTTTGTTACTTCTCTTTGTTTCTGCCCACATAAGCCTGCAATGGTTGTATTTTGTTAGTTATTTAAGAAATAAAATTATATATTTATATTCTGCTATTTAATGAAGCCAACCTCACCTGTTATGTGCCTGCCATATATTCTGCCTGTATGTGGTGAAATGAACTGTGACAGCAACTGCAAATGGATTTAATCATGGGTTAGTACCCTTTTAAACGTTAATTCAATTCCGAACACTCAAGGACTAAGTGGCATTAAATTACTAACCTGGACATTTTTGTAATCTACTGGCACATTGCAAAGAATGCATCCTTTCTGAGGCTGTTTGAATGGATTATCCATTTTGATGGGCTGCAAGAAAACATTTAACAGTCACATCGACTGCAAATTGACATTTGGTGAGAGCAACATGGAGAAAGGATATTTTACTGGCATCGTACCATATCATTTATTTTGTCTTCTTGTTGGGTGGTGGTCACGCTCCTGAGACACCAGGCTGAGAAATGCGGCAATAACATTTGAAGGGAATATAATCAAATGTAGGTTATTGCATAAACCCAAATGTCTGTGGTAACGAAGCAATTTTTCTAACGAAATGGCATATACAACTAAAACACTGACACTTCTTTTGGTATAAACACTACTATGAGGTAGACATTTCACTTAGCAGTACACAATTTTTTTTAATTCTCTTTAAATTTGGGGATGAGGGGGTCACACTTAGGTTTTGCATATTTCTGTCAGATCATTCACAATGAGAATGTAAATCTGTACTTTGATGATCACATAATTGCTGTGCATGATCCAAGGAGTTTGCAAGAGGGTCACATCCAAGGGAAGTTTTCGGGATAAGCAATAACATTTCACCATGAACAATATGATATATGTCGGGAATTAGTGTTGTAATAGATTAAGGTTAAAGGTATAGGCAGTTTGTAAACTCCATATAACCGTAGTAATTTGCGGAAACGTATTTATTTATTTTTTAAGTAAGCACAAAGGAAACGTTCAGCAAGGCACCAAGCCAATAAAGTTTTACGGTAGTCTAATGTTCATTTAGAGAGCCAGATACAGATATAAACATATACTGTCTATACCTAGACAACCAGAAATAGCAGCAGTAATGTGTCATGTCCTATACCAAAGAATGTTAGCAGCGAACGTTCCACATATGTATAATTACACACCATAAAAAGAAATATACACTTCACGGGGATTTACCCATACACGGAAAATTATGGTGAATACCTGTAATGTTGGGGATGCTTCCATGTCTGGAAAAAGCTAACTGAAACAATCGCGTATGAGAAAGGTTAAACATGTTTCCAGAACTCCACTATGTCCCTCTTGTTCTTCTGTAAACAGCTCCGAGTCTCCGCTCTTTCAGCGCTCTCCTGCCACCTACTGGACTAACTGCTGTAATCTAACAACAGAAATAAACGTGTTAAATGTATCTTTAAAGATTTATGTTGAATTTAAAACGTGTATAAATTAAGATTTTATGACTTTATAAGGCTTAATATATTAAGAATGAATTTGCTCTGGCTGAGAGAATGAACCGTGAGTAAAACAAGGAGGTGGATTATAATGTTATGCTTCATTGCTGTACCGAAGTAGAGAGACTTTTATTTTGTCGCATCGCTGTCAGGGTGCGAATGCTTGCACGTCACTGGTTCGTTTTAAACTCACCCAATAATAAAAGTCCCTGATAATATCTCTGCTAGGGAGCTGCAGGATGGAGTTGGTGGGATGTTTTGTGCGGTGTTTCCGCTGTCACTCGAATAACTTCACCAACGTATTTGAGTTTTTTAAAGGTTAAAGCAAAGCTGTCATTAATGCCGTTGACTGTTTAAAAGACACAGTGTAGTCCATGTACATGCCGCGTCTCTGTTTTAAAGTTAGAATTAAACGTGCAACTTGCAGCCCGTGGTCGTTACTGCAACCGATGGATCTAGAGCAGCTAGTTAGACAAAAAAAACAAAAAACAAAACAAATATGAGTACTGAGGTAGACAACACCCCTGGACCCGTTGTTAAACGGGTTCCTTCTAAGAAAAGACCCAGAGACTCTTTGTGTAATCTCATTCAGGCCAACAAACGGACGAGTGTTTTAAATGGACAAGCCCTTACAAACACTGAATCCAGCAGCATACCGTTAACTCAAATAATGACACAGGAGAGCAGAGTCACAGAACAGGTACCTGCTGTTTTTATAATTACAAGGTTCTGGTAACAGTCTGATTTTATGCAGGATGTATCTAGAAACCAAGAGTTATAATTTACCATATTTATGTTTTCTTGTGTTTACAACCTTATTTTCTTGTGGCCTCCAGATAACAAATTTTGTCTTCAGACACCATGAATCACAAGAATATCTTAAAAACATGTTATTGTTTGTCTCTGTTTTTTTTCTCCAGTGCTACAGTGACAGTGAGGATCTATTTGATGGCTATGACAGTATAATTAATGATAGTGCCTTCCTTGCCAAACTAGAAGATATGGAACAGAAAGTAGAAAATGACAATGTTGGTTTTGACCCACGTCCTCTTAAAGACTTCACTAAACAGTCGTGCGGGGATGATCTCACTGACTCTATCTTGGCAGAGGATTTCCCTGATACATTACTAAGGGGATTGCCAAGCTCTCAGCTAGCATTTCAACAAGATGTGACAAACCCACAACGACAGCCAGGTCTTGGCATGAAGATCACCTCTACTCCAGATGTAAAACACCCCAAACTGACTGATATTCCTACGCATAATAATACAAAACCAGCCCGAAAAGCTCGAAGAAGTATGGCAGACCAGCTAAAGAAAGCAATGTTGGAAAATGCAGGCTCATCCAGCAGGGTCTCCAAGACAGCTCTACAGAAAGAAGCTGTGATGACTGAAGAACTCAGTGTCGCTATGCAGACAATTGAATCTGCTTCCATGGATGGAGACCTTGGACCTTTTTTTGGCCTTCCTTCCAAAGTCAAGGATTTAATCATGAGACTTAAGGGAGTCCAGGATTTGTATGGTGATTAATTCACACTCTATGTAATGTTCTGTATAAACAACATACCCTGTATATCAGAAATCCTCAGTCCAGCCCTAATGTGCCCTCAGTCTTTGTTAGCTGTTATTTCTCCCAATCTACTGGACCCAGTTAATGAAGGGTACATAATATTGATTCATATAGGGCAGCTAAGACAGCACACCAATTCTTATTTTCTAATGATCACTATGAATTGGGCTGATGATATTTTTTATGTTGTTTTTACATGTTTCAGAGTGGCAGAAGGCTTGTCTGGACTTAGATTCAGTGAAACAGAGAAAGAACCTCATTTACTCTTTACCAACCAGTGGTGGGAAGACTCTGGTGGCAGAGATTCTCATATTCAAAGAGATTCTTTGTAGGAAGAAGGATGCAGTGCTCATCTTACCATATGTAGCCTTGGTGCAAGAAAAGGTAAATGCATTAATCATGTCTTTAGTATCCAGTTTGTTTCATTTCTTCTTCTCACAGTCATTCACTGTGAGATCATTCAGTGATGTCTTGACTCTCAATAACGCAGACAATTTATGCTTAATCACCATTATTGACTGAAGATGAAAGTGTTGAAGGGTGGCCTTTGAATTGCTAACAGTATTGAACTGCAATAAATTGATTATAATGTAAATATATACCATATACATTTTTAAAATGAGTTAACACTTCTAAAACCTCATCCCATAATATTTCCATTTTTTTGTTTAGGTTCGAGGGCTGGCTAGTTTTGGTCTTGAGTTGGACTTCATGGTGGAAGAGTATGCAGGGAGTAAAGGAAAGTTTCCTCCAGTGAAAAGAAGACACAAGAATTCTCTTTACATCACAACAATCGAGAAAGGCCACAGCCTTGTTAACTCACTGATCGAGACACACCGATTGGAAAATATTGGACTAGTTGTGGTGGATGAGGTTGGTTCTGTTTAGCATTCTTCTGTGCTAGTGCTTTTGCAAAATATTTTTCCCCTTTCAATAACAACTGCTGTCGTTGTGAGAAGTTTCATACTTTTCTTTAAAACTAATTTTAGCTTCATATGCTTGGAGATGGCAGCAGAGGGGCAATTCTTGAAATGACTTTGGCAAAAGTGCTGTATATCAACAGTAAGTAATCGTCACTGAAATGCTCTGACCAACATCCCATTATAATTATTTTATTATTGCTCAAACGGTGTGTTTTTTCCCCAGAAAGTATGCAGATAATTGGAATGAGTGCCACCTTGGGCAACATTGGAGATCTTCAGAAATTCCTGAAAGCTGAGAACTATACCAGTGACTTCAGACCAGTGAGAATCACAGTTTATCTTTTGTTTTGTGGTAATCACATCAGAGGCCTTTCTAGAGATAACGTATTAGAGGATCTTTATCAGCATTCTGCCTTGCTGTTTCCCAGGTTGAGCTGAAGGAATATGTAAAGATGGGAGACAGCATATATGTGGTTGAGCCCAAAGAGGAGCAGTGCTTCAGGTTGTCACGCCATCTAGCTTTTAAGGTACTAGGAGTTGGTTTTAATGAGTTTATTGTGTTGGGGTATTTTGTTTGTTTGCTTTTCTTTATTCCTATCTTTTTTTCTTACTTTAAACAGTACTCAAGTGGAATGCAGAAGATGGACCCAGATCGCATTATTGCCCTCGTTACTGAAGTGATACCACAGCAGTCCTGTTTGATTTTTTGTGCAACCAAAAAGAACTGTGAGAATGTAGCTAGTATGATCTGCAAGTATTTGTTAAAGTAAGTACTCCGAATTATTCTCTTCATCAAGGTTGTGACGTGACCATAGGCATTGGCTGAAGGACTGTGTCTTTGGCATTCGCTAAAATAAGCTACTTCTCAATATCTGCATAAAACTAGATATTTTTTAAATGAAGATATGGTGAAAATATATTGTTTCTGATTACATGAGCAACAAGTGTAGACATATTTTGCTTTGTAATTTAAGGGAAACATAACTAACATCCAAATAACAACAAAGGAAAAATATAGTAGAACAAATTAGAAATCAAAGAGAGATTAGTTTTTGTGCTTTTATAAATAGCTTTGTAGCAATGGCTATCTGAAGGGATGGGTTTGCACAGAACTGACAGGCATTTATTTCATTAGACATCTGATGTGATCTGATCATACATGCTGTGAAATGTAATGTAAAGTAATCTGATCACTTCTCTTATTGCACCAGTTCATTGTAGACACTTGGATTGTGACAATGTAAAAATATATAAATCAAGATCAAAATGTAACGTTTATTAAGTCTCCAGTTGTTGACTGTAGTGTTGATTGTTATCACAGAGATTTTCTGAAGCACAGAGAGGAACAGAAGGCCACTCTGCTTTCTGAGTTGAGGAATGTTGGGAATGGATCCCTGTGTCCAGTGCTTCAGAAAATTATCCCTTATGGTCTGGCATACCACCACAGTGGCCTGACGAGTGATGAGAGGAGGCTGGTGGAGGAGGCCTATTCCTCTGGGGTACTCTGCCTTCTCACATGCACTTCTACTCTGGCTGCAGGTATCAACTTACCTGCCCGCAGGTCAGTCCTGCTTAGAGTTCATCAACTCCTCAACCCCAGTGAAATAAACATGTGTCCTTGGCCAGTATTTCATTGCTGCCGTTCAAAAAATATAGACTATATTTTTAAAGTCTTTTAAATAGTTATAATAGCATTATTGCACTTGGCAATAATTGCACAATTACGCATGTAGCCAGTGTCCTCTGATTTGTTAAAGCCTTAGTGTGTGTGTGTGTGTGTGTGTGTGTGTGTATGTGAGAGAGTGTATACAGCCATGACATAGTGACAAGTTCCTATAAACTAAAAAATGTTTTGTCACATATTGATGATGAGTTTACTATCGAGCTGCCAACGAACAGAAAAAATCAAATCAGATTATTGGGTCACTCATTTTCAAAATCTGATTTTCTGAAGTTATTACAGGGACCGATATCATTTGAACACAATTCTTTAAATATATCATTGCTGCTTTATAACATTGTGTTGTTAAAGTAACTGTACTTAGTATTAAATCTTTTATTAAATGCTGTGTTTGATCATTCTAGTCTCTTATGTTTTTGTATATAATCAGGGTGATTCTCCGCTCCCCTTATGTGGCTACAGAATTCTTAAAGCGAAGTCAGTACAAACAGATGGTGGGAAGAGCAGGACGTGCCGGTATTGATTCAGTGGGCGAGAGTATTCTCATTATACAGGACAAAGACAAAGATATGGTGAATATCAGCGCATATGTTCATCAGATTGGATGAATAATGCTATAAGTATCATATCAGCACTGACAGGAAATTACTTATCTGCATCAAAGTGATAATAATAATAATGCATTTTATTTGTAATGCACTTTACATTGTGATGTTTATTTTTGACCAAGCTAAATATCTGTTGTTATACTCTGGAAGGCAAGATTATGTAGTTAGCGCCTGGAAAAATTGCCAAAATATCTGCATTTTATTCATTTTCATGCATTTGTACTTTTGTAATTCTCTATCTATGTAATTCTAAGCCAAGTGGATTTAATAATTGTGTCTCTCATACTGAATATTTTTTGAAACGTTGTCACAGTCATTATTAGTATTGGCAGGAATGTTCATGACAAATATTGGCATCAACCTACAGTTCTTATAAAAGTTAGGTTTTCCATCAGATTTTATTAATATTTTATGGCTATAATAAAATAAAGGACTTGTCCATGGTCAGATTTTTAATGAGCTTATTTTGTACATTGGCTTAATCTTAATATGTTTGTTACTAGGTCAAAAAACTAGTTTCTGCACCAATGGAGAAGTGTTATAGCAACCTTTTGCATGATGGGAACAAGGGTCTTCTGAGCCTCATTCTCTCCCTCATTGGCCTCAATGTAAGTCAATCTTGCCATAGCATTAAATTAGTTACTGTTTAATTTTCTTATGTTTAGGAGTTTGTTTTATAACCTACCAACTAACATGCTTATAATTTTTCTTTCAGATAACCCAAACAGTGGAGCAGGTACTGGATTTCATGTCTGGGACTTTACTCAGTGTCCAGGAGACCCAGTCCTGTCTGCAGAAAAGTCTCAAAGAGCTCACGGAGGAATCCATAGGCATACTGAAAGAAAAGGGTCTCGTTGAAAATTCTTCAAGGCCATCTACTGAACCCTGTCTCCAAGTCACCAGGCTTGGAAGGGCAACATATAAAGGTGAGACATCATGTTGTGTGAATAGATTTTATATTTCGAGAATACGTGTTGACACGTAATTATTTTTCACTTATTCAAATTGGAAATAAATTCTCGGTTACACTCTTTATTCTTTATTCCTTCCTTAGGCTCAGTAGACCTAAGTTATTGTGATGTCCTCTACAGAGACCTGTGTAAAGGTCTAGAGGGTCTGCTACTCAACAGTTTCCTGCACTTGGTTTACCTGGTGACTCCTTATGACATGGTTTCCCAGTGCAAACCAGACTGGATGTTGTATTTCACACAGGTGAGGGATCTGCAATCGCTAACTTTACAGGACTTCTTTGTATCTTGTCAACTAGATTTTACTCTGTTTTTCTTTCAGTTTGCAAAGTTGTCACCCTCTGAACAAAAAATGGCAGCCACTATAGGGGTACCTGAGAGCTTTTTGGCGAGAAAAGCAGCTGGACAAAGCGTGAGGAAGGTTAGTCTGCATTCTTTTCATGCCTTTAGATTAAAGTTTGAAGTGGTTCTCATGTCTTTGCATGGGATTAAATAGAATTACTTAAAGATCAAGACAATTATAAAAATCCTTCTGCCATTTGTAAGTCCCATGAACTATATGGTTTCTCAGACCCCAATCCTCTTAAAGGATAAAGGAAGTGGCTTTGTTGAATACACATTTACACATACATTGTTCCATAAGTAGCTGAAAGTGATCTTAAATCAATTTTGTGTGGACAATCCTTATTAGATTAAAATGTGTGGTTACTGTATGTTCTATGGTCACATAAAATCATTCTAATATCCAAGCAGTTAATGTGGCACTCACACTAATTGCTTGACATTAGGATTGTTTTTATTGGACATAAGTAGTTTCACATTCTGTCTATTTCTGTTTTCTCCTTTGTGTGATGTCCATGTGTTAAGCAGGAATTGCCCTCAGGGATAAATAAAATGAATCTGATTTTATCTGATTTGTGATTTTGTATGGGTCCCAGAATGTGGATGTTCTGGTGGTGAACAGGCTGTACTTGGCACTGGTGCTTTATTCATTACTGAGGGAGTCCAACCTGTGGAGCATCTCCGATAGGTTCCAGATGACTAGAGGCTTTGTTCAGACACTCCTCAGTTCTGCTTCAGCCTTCTGCTCCTGTGTGCTGCACTTCACAGAGGTTTGATCTGAGAGCATACAACACACAGCCATGTTGTTAGGTTGATTGACAGTACTATTGCTTCACTGTGTTTGTATTGGGTCATCCCTTTTCATTCATTAAAGCCTACTTCATCAAAGAAATACAGGAATATTGTTCAATACTGCCACATTTCAGCCTCAAATATCAGTTGTAGTTTCTTCTGCTCAGAAACCCAAAGATGTTCAGTGAAGTTGAGGTGTTGGTGTTCTGGTGGCCAGTCCATAGGTTTTTTTTTTTTCAATGATGGTTTATTGAGGCTACACATACTTTCAGGCTTATAATGTTGAGTTGACTTTACAATGGAAGGAGGAACAGAAAGACCTCTGGATTTCTTCAGAAGCAGAGTGGTACTTGAGATCCTCTAGTTTCTTAAAGCTTTGAATGGCTGATTTGACAGGCACAGTAAAATGCAGGTAGTGACTCAGTATCTCAGTTTGCACATATTTTACTCTTGACATTTCCTTGCAGGAGTTGGAAGAATTCTGGGCCTATAAAGCCCTTCTGACCGAACTGACCCGCAGACTGACCTACTGTGTGCAGATGGAGCTCATTCCACTGATGGAGGTTGCTGGAGTGATGGAGGTATTTAATTTGATGACCTCCCCTCAGCATTATAATAGCATCTGTTTATTTAAAAATACCACAATAATCTTTTTATAAATGAACAGAAATACATCATCATGACAATCATCATCATAATCATCTTAGCCGCTTAATCAGTTTCAGGGTCATAGTCACAACAGCAAAGTCATGCGCAAAGAAGCCTTGGCATCTCTGACCCCTGCAGTTTCATCTAGCCCTTTCTGAGAGTTCCACAGTTGTTCCCAGACCTGGATTTTCCATGGGGCCTCCTTCCCTTTGGCCAGGTTACAGAGTTCTACACACGTTAAAATAGAATCCATGTACGTGATGGAGAAAATCCATGTCGCGTGCTTGTATCTGCAGTCTTCATTTACTTCATTTACTAGACAATGTTCATGAACATAGCTGAGTGTGGGGATGTTAATCCACTGGTAAATTGACAGCTTTGCTTTATGGCTGTCCTCCCTCTTCACCATTAAAGTCCACCACCACAATCTATGGTTGATCTCACAATCTACCTTTCCATCACTCATGATCCAATGATCAAGCCATAAATAAAAAAAATGGAATCTTGTCAGTAAATACTAATACTTGTTTAAAAGACACAAAAAAAGTAATTGAATCATAAGCATAATAATAATAATAATAATAATACATTACAAGTTACAGTTATAATAGGCAATAAAGCGACAGACGGAGATCATAACAAACAAAACAAAGAAACTCTGACCTAAAAGAAGACACAGTTTGACTGCTGGATTTGTGAGGGAAGGGAGTTCCAGAGAAGGGTAGCGACTGACTCTGGAGAAAGCCCGGAAATGGATAGTCTGCCAGTGGTGTAAGTGTAAGATCTAAGGATGCGGGAGGGTCTGTAGAGTTGAGGAATGTCTGAGAGGTAGGAAGGAGCAAGTTTATTTAAGCCTTTGTATGTGAACAACAGGATATTAAAATGAATACAGTTTTTAAGAGGGAGCCAGTTAAGATTATAAAGGACAGGTGTAATGAGTTGATGCAAGCAGGTGTGGGTAAGAAGGCGGGTCGCTGTGTTTTGAGCCATCTGGACATATGCAGGGAACAGAAATTAATACCAGAGAGGAGAGAGTTACAGTAATCAAGATGGTTTGTGACTAATGCATGAATGAGTTTTTCAGCAGCAGACTGAGAGAAGGATAATCTGATTTTTGGTCAGTTTGATCAAGTCATGTTGATTTTATTGTAATTCTAACCATATGCATTGTACAGTACATAGTGAAATGAAGCAACATTCTGGACCATTTTCTCAGGGTGACAGTGCAGCTCGACCAGACTTGGTTCACATTAGGGGTGATTTAAAGTGAGATAAAGTGCAGAATAGGACCGAAATGTTAACATTTTACACTGTTGTAAACATGACCCATTAATGAACAACAGATGAGATAGCCATGACTATCTATGTAACAGTTAGTATTAAGAATAAATAAGCAACGTTCAGTGTACAACAGGAGTGGTGCATGTGTGTGTTCAAATGTGTGCAATCCACTGGTTGTTGAGGAGCCTTGATGGTTTCTGAAATGTAGCTGTTGCTAAGTCTAGATGTGAGGCACTAAATGCTTATGTACCTTTTCCTGGATGGTAGAAGTTTCAAGAGTGGGTGTGTGGGATCATCCACAGCTGGTTGCTTTGTAAATGTCAATGATGATCTGCTCTGCAGGAACTTGCGATTTGAGGTGGTGCAGTTCCAAATCCAATCAGTGATGCAGCTGCTCAGGAGGCTCTACACAGCCTTCACCAGAAGTAGAGATGTTGCTGGGTTTTTCTGATTATGGAGCTGGTGTTGAGGGCCTAGGTGAGATCCTGTTCCAGGTGAACAGCAAGGTATTTGGTGCACTGGACCATCTCAACTTTGAAGCCGCCTTGATCTTCAATGGAAAGTGATCTCGCCCTGTTCTTCTAAAGTCAACAAGTTCTTTTAAGTTTTGTCCACATTCAAAAACAGTTTGTTGACTTTACGCCTCCTCTCTGTATGCTGACTTGTCGTTTTGCTGTTGAAACCCACAGCAGTCATGTCATCTGCAAATTTGATGATGTGATTCAAGCTGAACCCTCTGTGCGGTAGTGAGTCAGCAGAATGAACAACCCCAGTTCTCAGTGTGGTAATGCTGGAGATGTAATGTAATTGTCATTGAACGAAATGTTACTCATCTGTGGCAGTGAAAACACTCACACTAGTGCACTTGGACTGTCAACAATTGTAAGTTCGATACCTTTCTCAAGGGCACCTCAGCCGTGGACTGGTGGAGGACAGTGCTGTTCCTTCACCACCCTCAATTTTCCTGCCAGTGGGAATTGAACCAGTTTTTCCTGATCCGGACCGACCGGGAGGTTGAGGATCTAGTTCAAGTCCCGTCGCTTAAGTTTCCCGATCATGTTGACATTTAGCTTAGTAATTTATTTAACAGTGCAATAAGGCCACATGTCAAAATGAGCTTCATACCACGAGTACAGGTCTAATGATAAGTCATACATATTGGTTTTGCTTAAGTAGAAACGAAACCATTTCTTCTGTTTTTTTCTGAGCCAATATCAAAAATTTGTGTATGATGCAAGCTTCTATTTTCACATGAATGCTGACAAAAGACTGAAGCAGTCATATAGGGACATTTATCTGCACAAATGAATGATTAAGACAAAAAATAAATCATTAATTTAGAGTAATAAAATGAATTGAATGCACAGACTCAATATTTATCACAACATTGATGGGGACCAGACACGTTAAAATTCTTTAAAATTTCCCCAAGAGAAAGATATTACACAAAAATTTATGAACACTCTTCATGATGCCTGCAATGTTCTATTATCATTTTAAAAATTCTATATTTAGCTTCCAAATAATTTTCCTAAATATTTTTTTATAATTAAGAGTCAAATATGCTCAAAATGCATAAGACAAAACAGGCAACTTGTGTATCTTTGTGGATCTGAGTCAGTATGTTTCTTTATATGTAACTTCATTGTGGTTTAAAAATATGAGAAATTATTGTTCACGTATTAACAGTAGTCTAAACATATCATACCCGTATACCCACTTGGATGACTAAATCTTTGCTTTCCTTTTTTTCCAGCTCCGGGCCAAGCAGCTCTACAACGCTGGGTTCAGGACACTGGCTCATCTCGCCAACGCTGACCCAAATGTACTGATCAAAAAAGTGGACAACCTCTTTAAAAAGCAGGCCCATCAGATTGTGGCTTCTGCAAAAGTTAGTATACTTATTGGTCTTCTGTAAACAAAATGTTATACTGGAACTAGAGGAAGTTTTAAGACTGTCCAGTTTCATTGTGAATCAGCATTTATGCAAGCTTTTTGAAATTCAGTCTCTTAACTGTTCCAGATGCTGTTACAAGAGAAAGCAGAAGCCCTGCAGGAGGAGTTTGAAGATTTGCTGATGTTACCTGTTGATCTCCCATCAGTGTAAATGTGTCTACCTTTTATTTTTATATAGTAATTTATTGTACATGTATATATATATAATAGTGTGTGTGTGTGTGTGTAGGCTTGAACTTAAATAAAAAAAAAACTTTTATTTTAACCACAGTGTGACATTCTTTACCATCCAGGCATCTGATGAGTAGTTAGAAATTTAAAGAGTAATAAAGATCATTTGATTTGAGATTGGTTTAATGGCAATGGCAAATGAGGTAATACTCCAGGAAAACTAGGAAAAGGTCCAGGAAAACTAAATTTGAGCAGTCAAACCACCAAGTACATATTTTAGCTGCTTTAATAGTGCTGATTCCATACTAGCAATGACAGTGTCAGTTCTTCCTATTATATTGACCTTCCTTACAGGTCAGTGGAGCATGAATTCAAAGCTGTACTTTTAAGATATCAATACTACATAGTGTCCCTTTAAATCTGCAGTATGTAACAAGGGGATTCTAGGGATATGTGACTGCAAACAACATGCAGCGAAGTTATTACTTATATCGCCTGTGGAAGAATGTGCTGATTTAGAGCATTGAAAACATTATGTGGCCAATCAGCGCACAGGACAATACCACTGCTCCAATCAGCTGAGCTGTAAAGAACCCGAGCCCCGCCTCTTGGTGCCCACCCTGTCTTGTTTGTTTGGTCGTTAGCCGAGACCGGTGTTCTTTACCGGAAATCTCTGTAAGCGACCGAGTCATGTGTTTTCAACAGGTTAGAATAGGTTTCCTTTTCCCTCACTCACCGCAGTAGGACCGTGTTAGTGATGTAGGTCCACGTAAAGCTCACATACACAATGAGACTGTGTGAATTCCCTGGACTGAGGAGTTTTATTGCTCCCTTCCTTCTGTGCGCTGCTGTATCGGTTCATACATTACAAGCCCGGACGGTTCCAGCGGTTACTGAAGATGACGGGTTTGAATCCGTGAACCTGGAGTTGGACGTGACTCGTGTGGACAGAAGAGTAGACGAAAGATTTTTGTCAGTGGCCATAGATGCAAGTTTAATGAGCGAGCCGAAGTTCATGTCTCTGCTGGGGTAAGTCAGTATTTCAGTTTAGAGCTGGAGGGAATATGTGGGGTTTTGTGTCTCTGATTCACTGTGAATTAGTTTACAAGCCGAATGTGGTATAGACCATCCCTCAACTTTATCCCTCATTAAGAAGGATATTAGGATGTAAATTTACACAATTACACGAACTCTGACTGGACTTAAATGTCTGCTTGAGCGCACGGTGTAGTAAATAAGCTAATAATACTATTTTCATTCAGCAGACACAGGTAGCAGGTCACGGTTTGATTCCCACTGTGCTGTAGGTCAGTTCTGAATGTAATGTTGTTTACCATATTTCCAGTTTTGCAAGCTCTGTGTAATTAGGTAAAATATACACCTTTCAAACAACTTAAACATCTAGATTTGCGCTCTCAGAAAAAAGGTACAGTAGAGGTACATTTATAGGTCAGAAGTCAGTAAATGTACAAACATACAGCAGTGGTGTTAAAGTCCAGTTGTGTTTCCTAAAGGTAAATTACATTCTCTTCTCCAGAAGGAGAGGTGATATTTGTAATCGTTCATTATAGAACTGTGTAAAATAAATGTCATCATATAAGTCCTGGAAATGAAATGGAGTGTATTTTTCCAAAGCTATAATTCTAATAGAATAAGTACAATAATGTTCTCTAAGTAAAGTAATGCACCATTGGAGGTACCACCACAGTCACCATTCTGACAGTGTAGTTCTTGCAGTTCTCTTTAATTGTCATTACATATATCACTCAGAGGAGAAATAAACATTGAATTATTTACTGTATATAGTTGACATTATTCCTCTTAATAATGTTGTATATGATATATAATATATAGTCCTTAATGAATGGCCCAGAATTACTTGAAAGAGATATTTTCTCTGTTAACATCCATTCAAGTTTAATAGCAGTGTGTAACCTATAGCCTCCACTACTACTGTCAGACCTGGTTTGCACCATTGACCATATTTAATTTTCTCCCATAGCTCTGAAATAGATTGTATGTCTGTCTGTCTTCTACAGGTCGCCGAAACTGAGAACACTCTCAAGAGCCTTGACTCCAGCGTTTCTGAGGTTTGGAGGAACTAAACAAGATTTTATGAAGTTCATCCGACAGAGGGAATATTTCACAGCAAGTGAATATAAAAGAAGTAGTTCTGGTTATTCTGGTACATCCCTATTTACCCATGTTCTTTCCTTCTTGTGTGGTTTTGGCAGACTGTGTGGTTAAGAGCTGTGCTGCGGTCATCTGACTTCTTCAAAATGATTGTGGTTTTGTTTTAATAAGAGAA
This sequence comes from Hoplias malabaricus, assembly GCF_029633855.1. NCBI lineage: Eukaryota > Metazoa > Chordata > Actinopteri > Characiformes > Erythrinidae > Hoplias > Hoplias malabaricus. The sequence continues at coordinate 12,226,450 of NC_089814.1, forward strand.
CAGAAATGTGATTTCCCCCAAAATCCCCCTATGGCCAAGGGTTTGTTGAGAACATATAGGGAAGACTACAGTGGAGAATTGTGTTTGTTGAATGATGTGTATTTTAATGTGTAAATTCCCTGTGTAAACCTCCGTAGTGGAACTACTGTAGGGAAAGGTGATTCATTTTGGAGGGTCCATTTTCATTGGGCTCTTCAAATAGACACAAAGTGAATTCCCAGAAGGATCCCAGTCTGTAACAACAGATCGCAGTTTAGCTTACAATAAATGCAACACAAACATCTCTACACAGACAGCCGTATTATTATAATGCATCTCAAACATTTCTGTACCTCACTATCTGCAATGTAATATGTTAAATATTAATTATATTACATCTCAGTTAATTAACATTAGTCTAAAGTAACCATTCAGAAGGTTCTGTGGAGTGGCGGGACATGACTTTTATAGACATAACTATAACAAATAAAACTACAAATTACAGTTCTTTAATGTCATTTTCAATTCCACTCACTAAGCTGGCAGTGTAAATGCAGCACATATTTCCTCCTTGATATATAAAGCCAGTCACTGCTTTTATTTTTTCAAGCTGTTGTCAACACAGCACCAGCTCAACACGCTTGAAGAAGAATGCTATCTGCCCACTTCTGTTATGTCAACTAACAGATGCACGTGTTGGCTAGGCTCATGCTGAGTTTATGAGGAAATGAGGGCCAGCCTACACGTTCATGAGCAGGGAGGCCATGCACGATTTTTTAAACTCCCAGCCATTGATGGTTAAGTCATCCCAAAGATGCAATTTACTAAAATCCTGGTACTTGGTCCAACACTCAGAGTTGACCTTTTTTTTTTTAAATTATGTTTTATTTAAATATCTCTATATGGGGTCCTGTTTTAGTTACTTCATTACTTACTTACTTGTTTATACTAGGGCCAATCACATTACACCTCTGCCTCACTTGACCATAACCAGATCCTTCTGATTGCATTTTCCTGTTGATGATCAGTGAACTCCTGTTTTAACGTCTTCTTTAATATCTTCTATATTTCTGTAGGACATTCATGTGACAGGTTTGAGCTCCTTCCTTTGTTAGAGGAGAAGTTGAAGCAGGAATGGGCACTGCAGGCCTTGAAACTAAATCTGCAAGAAATACTGGGAAAATTTGACGAAGAATATTTCTCAGGTAAATGGCTTAATCCTCCTTAGGCCAAAAAGATGAATTGTTTCATATTAAAACTTCAGTTTCTATTTTATATTTTTACATTGTATATTTATTAGTTAAATTATTCAATGGTCATTGAGCTGAAATTAAATTGTAAAAGCATTATTGATAAGAAAATTGATCATTAGTTATGGTCCCCAAATCATTCCTAGCTTCTCCCCTGTGAATAATGGTTTCTGATGCAGTGGATCTTTTAAAAGCAAATGTAATACATGTCTTAATTATTTTCTTTTTTATCTGAACTAAATGTTAATTTTTATTAAATGATTGATTTTCACACCTGGACAGAAGATGAAGTGGACCTGTTATACGCCTTTGCAAACTGCTCTGGATTTGATCTGATATTCGGGTTGAACGCACTGCTCCGGACACCTGACAACGTCTGGGACAGCCGCAATGCAGAGCTGCTGATGAACTACTGTGAATCCAGACATTACATCATGTCCTGGGAGCTGGGAAATGGTGTGGCTTTTGTCTTTGCTTTGTCTCTGAGAACACTGCTGTAGAAACCTTACTCAACCTGGACTCTAAAAACAATTACATCACTGCCATCCCCTTATTGAATAATCTAAGATGTTTGTGGGTGATTGCTGGTTTATAATATTTGAAATTATATATTGCTCTGTGGCTTTTTCCAGAACCCAACAGCTATGAAAAGAAGGCAGGGATCACAGTAGATGGTTACCAGCTGGGTCAGGATTTCCTCAATCTTCATAAGATTCTGAAGAAATCCAAAACATACAGCTCATCAAAGCTTTACGGACCAGATATCAGTCAGCCACGAGACCACCGCAAATATTTACTCCCAGGGTAAGAGTGTCTGTTCTCTGTGTTCTGGGAAACCTAGCTCTTCAAATAGATTTTTAAAATGTGAATGCACAGTAAGTGCTGAATTTAATGTATTGGAGAAAGATAATAAAATGTGATGAACTCCTGAAGCAATAGGTTAATACAAGCCACATGCAGTTTAAGTTATGAAAATAGCTCTGAAAAAAGGTAATTTATGCAAAGCCAAACTTCTACATAGCTGGCACAGGAGTAGTGCTTTTGTACATGGTCCTTACAAGGGGGGGGGGTGTACAACTGTGCAACCAGCTGGGAGTGAGAAGGTGTATGTGAGACAGCTGAAGCCAGCACTACCTCTCTTCAACCTGCCTCTAACACAACATCATTGGACATTGGAAGAGAAAGTCCATTCCATCCATCCATCCATTATCTGTAACCCTTATCCAGTTCAGGGTCACGGTGGGTCCAGAGCCTACCTGGAATCATTGTGCGCAAGACGGGAATACACCCTTGAGGGGGCGCCAGTCCTTCACAGGGCAACACACACTCACACTTACGGACACTTTTGAGTCGCCAATCCACCTACCAACCTGTTTTTGGACTTTGGGAGGAAACCGGAGCACCCGGAGGAAACCCACGCAGACACAGGGAGAACATGGAAGAGAAAATGAACTGGCCAAATCTGTTTTGTCAGTCAACAGACTCCTAAGCTGGTGAATACTGGTACAAAGAATGTTCCACAGTTAAATTTTTCCATATTTTATGTTAAGTAAATACGTTTATCCCCAGACACTGTAGGAAATGCGTCATTTACAAAACCTACGAAAGCCATTTTATGCTAATGTAATGACAGTCATACTGCTGGCACATAAACTCTATTTATATTCACAGGTTTTTGAAAACTGCAAACAGTGCCATTGATGCATGTACCTGGCACCAGTAAGTTGCACAGCACTCCACAATACACTACAAATCACATGTCTCCTACGTGTCTGTTAGCTGAGCAAACAGAAGGCCTGGTGTGGTTCTTGTGAAATATCACAAGTGGATTTCCTGTTGAAAAGACACAAAGGGCTTAATCTAACAACACTGTGCTGTATTTATCTACAGTTAGTTTAGCTCTCTAATCAGTTTCAATCTGCTTTCATGATGTTTTACCATTTATGCCTTATCTATTTCCCCCCTTGGTCATTAGCTATTATGTGAATGGCAGAGACACATCGCTGGAAGAGTTCATTGATCCTGAAGTACTTGATAGCCTAGCTGTCAAAATTAATGTGGTCCTTGAGGTAAAAGTGTTTATATTTTTTATTAGCTTTTCTAAAAGCATGCTTTTATTTTTATATATATATATATATATATATATATATATATATATATATATATATATATATATATATATATATATACAAACAAAATTTAAAGCATAAATTGTACTCTAATGTATTCCAATTTTAGAAGTTTAATGAAATAAGGAGCCTTTAGACCGGTTTATTTGTTTGACCGGTTACATAAGGTCCCCTTAATTAAAATCAGGCAACCTCTCTCACACATAATAAAGTTATCAGATGATTAACTCATGTTGTTTACCACTGACTAGACTGTGCGTTCTGTGTCTCCGGGGAAGAGAGTGTGGCTCGGAGAGACAAGCTCAGCGTATGGTGGTGGAGCCATGGACCTCTCAGACACTTTTGTTGCTGGTTTTATGTGAGTACCTGTTCTATAATACTAATTCTCTATCAGTCAGTGCTCAAAAAGCTAGGCCTCTATCATGCTTTCTGTGTAAAATGATACACTCACAACAGATGTTTTTTTTTTTTTTAAAAGCATGTCCTGTGAAGGATAAAATTGTTAGATTATTAATACAAGAATGTTCATTTTAAAAGATATTTAGCACAAAAATTTTCTGTCTTTAAACACAAAGATTTTTGGTAAGTCATTATAACACATTGGTGTTGATTTTCGGGGTGTGTTTTTCAGCACAAAAATGCCAAATAGGACAAGCTAAAAGACATATTTATAAAAGTACATTTTTTGGGGGGAACAATATTTTTTATTTTTATTTTCAACTAGAGATAAGACGCACCAGTGAGTTACAAGCTCTAAAATTCCACCAATTTCTCAAAAGTTTACTTTGGTGAATGCAAGCAGTTGTTTTCCTGTTTCCAAACCTGAGCTTTTAATTATGATGCCTCTCTCCGTCATGCATGTCTTTTAACATGTTTTTGATGGAAATCACATATCAAACATTTCCTTAAAACAATGTCTCAGGCATTAACATTAAACCTTTTGCCTGGTTATATATATGTCTGGTTATTATTTGCACTGCTGTAAATTATTCTGACTTCAGGCTCCGGACCCAACGCTACCCTGAACTGGATAATTGGTAACAGATAATAAATGAATGAATGAATGAATGAATGGATGGATGTTTCTGTAGAACTACATTTAAGCAGTGGTGGATTTCCTTTACCCATGTCCATGTGATGAAAAATCTGTCAGACTTTTTTATTTAATTGAATGCTGTTTGTTTGTTGTAGGTGGTTGGACAAACTTGGGTTATCTGCCAAGATGGGTTTGGATGTTGTAATCAGACAGGTGTTGATGGGCTCTGGCACATACCATCTAGTAGATGATAACTTGGATCCACTTCCGGTATGTATTATATTTCAGTGTTTAAATTGAGCACATTACATATTGCTTGGTGTTAATTGTCTGTTATTTGAAATGTACAGGAACCTGGAAAATATGAGAGTTGTACCTTGCAGTTTAGTTTATACTTTCTTCCTGTACTGTATTTTATTGAGTTGCAGACCATTTCACCAAAGCATCATGGTGTTAAGATCACATCAGTGTTCAAAGTGATTCAGCTTGTTCCATTTTTGATCCTAATGCTAGAATGCATCAATAGAAAATTCCTCTTGTGTTTTATTGTAATAGGATTACTGGCTCTCACTGCTGTATAAAAGGCTAGTTGGACCTGAAGTGCTAAAAGTAGCTGTTTCAAACTTAAGAGGAAATCATTTGAGGGTCTACCTTCACTGCACCAACAGAAAATGGTAATAATGCGCTTTAAACATTCACTGATATGCTACCTTGAGAATGAATGAGTAAATGTTGAGGGTACACAGTTCAGATGGTTAGAGATGACACAGAGGGGACCCTGAGAGGCATAAAAAAATGTTGGCCCTCTGTTAGGTTGGGTTACGTAACAGGAGAAACGGGCAGTTAGCATTCTCTAATGATGCTTTTGGCTTTCCTGTCTTAGATGAACCACTGGATAGCCTTTGCCCGTCCAGCTTGGTTGACTGTGTGATGTGGAACAGGGAGAAATTAGAAATTAGGGAGAGATCTTGGTCCAAAAAAAGAATAATAATAATAATCAGAAAAAATAAATAATTTTATTCAAATTATTCTTTTCTCTGTAGTCCAAGTTATAGACAAGGAGCAGTCACACTGTTTGGCCTAAACCTAAGCAAAAGACAAGCCAAACTCACTCTCCCAGCCCACTTCTCCAACAGCACCATTGAGGCTTTTGTGCTCCAGTCATCAGAGCCAGGAATGGAGGGACTCAATTCCAGGTGCTCTTTTATACACTCACTGTTTTCCATCTTATTTTTCATCTAGTATGTTTGGTTCCACCCTATCAGGATTGTCTAGTTTAAGCCCAATGCTTTTTATTTTCCAGGGCTGTCACACTAAATGGTGTTTTGCTGAAAATGGTGGATGAACGAACCCTCCCTTCCTTGAAAGGACGTGACCTTCCTCCTGGAGAACACATCACACTGCCTGGACTGTCTTTCGCCTTTTATATATTAAAACAGGCACATGCTGCAGTTTGCTGATAAGGATTTTCTTTAGTTAGTTTTTATTTTGTGCCAAAGGACCTAAAGGCTTGGACGTTGTAAGTTGCATTGGTTTGCAAATTAAAAACTCTCCACAAAGGGGCACCATTTGCAGTCAAATAGCTATTGGTGCTTCATAAGAAGAGTGCTTCATGTCAGTGACACTGTGTGTCCTTGTTTAGTCAGTGATTTGATTCACTTCTTTGGGAAAGTTTGCTTTTCTATATTTCAAGTAAAAAATGTAACATTTTTATGCGGGCTACACAAGTAAACATATACTGTAGTATTTTTATATGACAATGTTGGGTTAAGAAACACTGGATTTTATCAAAACTAAGTAAAAGTCTAAGAATATTGGTTTATTTTTTTGTATGTTTTTAATTATAAGGAAATATTATGCTGTTGATTTCAGTATTTATATTGAAATATGTTTATTAATTTAAGAAAATTGTAACTACACTGTAATCATGAAAGTGCTGAAGATTATTTTCACGTATTCAGATATTTAATGCTGTTTTTATATGATGATGAAAGCTGATATTTTTACGTTTCTAGTATTCATATCTGTCTTTTATTTCTAGAATATTTGTCCATGTTGTTTTATTGCTTCTTCATTTCTGGATTTAATATTTAACTGGTATGATGTTTTATTGCATCCTAAGAACCGTCTTGTTTACATGATGGCACCTATGAATAATTCATGGTTCTATTGACAAAGAAATAAGTAAGAAAATGGGATGTGTGCTATTGGGTGCTTTTATTAGAAGATCCACCATCAAACCATCAAAGAGGGATGGCTTCCCTTGGACAAATTCTTCATTCCTCCTGTTCTTCACCATGTGTGATTATGTAACAGAGGGATCTGTAGTCCAGGTTTCCTGCTGTGTCTATATTTGAGGACTGGAACATCTGACGAACCTTTGATTAGAACACAATGTGAGCCACAATATTTAAGCACACGTCTTCATGTGAATGTTTTTGTATGTTTCTCACCTCCTCTGCACTAAACTTGTTAGCCTGTGTCATAAGGATGTGCTGCAATCTGGAATTTAAGGAAGGGCATAATCAGAATCTGGATTTCACATCTTCAGAAGCTGCTCCATTGATTTGTGCAACTTGCTTTAGCAGCTTTCTGCACTTACTTGGATGTATGGATGTAGCCTTTTGCCTCAGGATCAAACAGCTTAAAGGCATTAAGAATGGTATCTTCAGGATCAGTGCCTAAATTCAGAGACTTCTGATAACTAAAAGCTTTTGACATTTTTCAATGGCAAAGTACAGACAAAAACATTTTTCAGACTTTGTAACTTTACCAGAGAAGGTGAAAACATTCTTAGCTTTTAATGTAAGTCAATACGCTAAATTTTTGGACCATTGCTTTTGAGCAATTTATCAGGAAAATGGCACAAAATGTATATTAACACTTGTAGAAAAAAAGGGTAAAAATATTGTGTCATAAATAGTGACAATAATACTTACAGTATGAAGTACTGTAAAGACATGCAAATAAATAAACTGAGTTCACATTCTTTCCTAGTAATAGCAGGATTACACTTTTATAAAATCTTTTTTACACAATGACTTACCATGCAGTTTTTCTCCAAACAGATTAAGGAACATAGTAAAATTGATGGGACCACTGGCTTCTTTAAGCATGACTTCCAGCTCGTTGTCTTTAACGTTCAATTTACCTGTAGTCAACAAAAAATATCTCAAACAGAAATCCCATGAAACAAGAATTTAAGACTAAAAAAGATTTCATATGCAGCTGCCACTACCAAGTGATGCATATGTATCTTTAAGGTCCTCCTTGTCAATGAAGCCATCTCTGTTCTGATCAATGAGTGTAAATGCCTGTCCAAAAGAAAAATCTGATAAATCATCGGTATTAGATATTGAGATTTATTTGTAAGCTTCTTGTCTGATTATTCCTCACCTCCTTGAATTCCTGGATTTGAGTCTGTTCAAACATGGAAAATACATTGGAGGAGGCTCTTTGGGCACGCCTGGCTCCCCCCTCCTTCTTCTTGGTCTTTCTGCTGGCCTGAACAGTCATGTTTTGATGTTAGTACTGTTTGGTTTTTCTTTTTGTTGCCCATTTTCCCTTGTTTTTTCATTGCTTATGCCACCTGTCAATCACAAGATTGTGCCAAGCTAGGGTGATGAAAGTTAACTCATGCCTATGAGGACATGTGAAACCAGGTGCCACCTCTCTCCAAACTGCTGTCAACACAATGTCACTGGGAGAGAATGCTGCCTGCCCAGATGCATTACTTTAGCAAATAAATTGCTTTATTGGCTATGATCACACTGTGTCAAAGGAGGGAGAAAGAGGGCCATCGAGCCAAACCAGAGACAGGGTCAAATAAGCTCTCCTGGCATCAGATAAGAAAGGCATCACAAGGTTAATTATCTTAAAGGAATGGTCCAGCATTTTTCAATCTAATGTGTCAACAGTATCTGTAGCACAAGCTCATTTACAGTGAACTACCATTTCTATGCATTTGTTGCTGAAACATCGATATCAATTATTAGTGTCTTCAGAGTCAGCATTTTTTTTTCTACATGAACATTGTTACATACACTGCAAACACATAATGAAAAACACTGAGGCACTCAACTATTGTCTCAAATGTCTGTATATCTAATGTATGTCATATGTAAAAAAAATCCAAATAGTCAGACCACTCTACAATCAGCCATTTCACACAATATTAAATTACTTTATAAATATCAACAACTTAATCACATAGAATTTTTTAAAATGTGTGGAATTCCACTTTGGGTTTTATGTTGTAGAACAGATAAGATTCCATCTACTTTATTATTTGTACTATACCATTTGACGACTATAAGCCAATTAATTATTTAGGCAGCAGTACTTCATAGACTGGTTTCTGCCAGGTCTTTTACAATAAAGACAAGTTGGAAAGTCCACAAAACTCACCATGCTCCACTCACATCAAGGCTGCTCAGGGATGTGTTTAATTTGGGAGTAAACTCTGAACTTAAATACAGCAGCCGACAGAAAGGGGGTGAGGATCTAAACCATGGACCAGCATTAAGCATCCCTCAGAGAGGACAGACCTGGTCCAGCAGGGACAGGGGGTAGGCCAAAACTCTCCTTACATGGACAAGCTGCTAGACAAATCCCAGATCCTCCAGAGGTCAAATGAGTGTTCTTGTTAAAGCATCTGACTCCTTGTTTAAAGCCAAAACAGAGTTCACGTTTTGATGTGGTTGTATAGACTTTTTAAAATCAATATCACATATCAACTTTAGAAGAATTGAATCAAACTCAGATTGGGGAACTGAATGGTAGAGTATTGTTGTTAAGGTAGAGGCTTTAAAGTGAACAGTCAGTTACTAAAATCCTAATGTAAATAAAAGCTTTAGATAGATATTCTATTTGTAAAGACGTTTAGCAGATTTCAAAAGATAAATGGAGGTCAAAGGAAGTTATTTTATATGGGTTTTATATGCATTTTACATGGTTTTTAATTGCCCTGCTAAAGAAACTAGCATATTATCATAACAAGCTCCACACCAGCATAGACTATACTGTTTTTAATGCGATATATAAATTTTATAAATTCATTAACATTATTAAAAATAGATTTAAACGCACTGAACGCCAATGGTCATTCTTTTATAATACAAATGTGCATTTTAAACCGCTGAGTTTATACAAAGGAAAAACTGGTTTATGTATGAGCTATGCGTGTATTCACAGGGACAACTGTTTTGCTAAATTTAACAATTTACATAAACCCAGGGCATGATTAAAGCACTACCATTGCCTAAAAGTAACTTCGAAATGTAAATTGGCCCTTAGAGGTCTGCAATTACTGTAAAGCAATTACAAAACGCCGTCCAAAGCAGCTCAGTGTGGCCCTAGAGTCTTAACAAACTGTTACAACGGTAACATGATAATGGCAAAAGAAACAGCGAATCTCTCAGCCATCTAAATGAAGCCCAAACATGGTAATGTGGTTGCTTTATACATTATCCGAATTTATGCCAAGTTTCATTTAGATTGAATTTACCCGAATTGAGCCGCCTTCTCCACCAGGTGGCGATGTTTCCTCGTTTAACCGTCGTTACAGCCCTTCCATAGTTTCTATAGTCCGTACGTTTGGTGTGTTATTATTAGGGTTAGTGTTAGGGTTAGTGTTAGTGCTAATGCAACTATTAATACATACATTATGCAATATATATGTATATATATATATACACACACTCACAACTGGAGATCTGGGTCTGAAAGGACCTATCAGTCATTATTAACACCGGAATGTCACAAACTAATTTGTTTAAACAACCAGTGAAACAGCACATTGAAACTGTGCTCTTGTCAGTGCTAAGTTGGGGATGAAGGGCTGGTTGTTTGTCAAGGCACTTGATAATGCCTGGCTTGTGTCTAAGAGCCGGAGCAAGTTCTTGAAGGCTGTGCCAACCACACATCTTCTCAGCCTCATGGGAGAAAGCTCCGGCCTGCTGGCCAATGAACACAAACACATGCTCTGACCAGCAGTGTGTCCACAGCACACCGCAGCTCTCAGCTGACCCTCAGTTTCATTAAGAGGCGCCGTCTGGCTACAGAGCTACATACTCAATACTTAAATGTCACAGTCACTTGCATTGAACACAGTGTCTTCATTGTAGTTCAGTCCTCTAGAGACAAAGAAATAACACAAGCAGTAATTCTATAAATCAATTAACCTTTAATAGAGGTAAAAGCAAACACTGTAAGATCACTCATATGATGTCAGTGTGGTGGACTACAAGAGCTAGTCAGTGTATTTGTAAAATATAATTCTTGATATAAATAAGGCAGGACAATAAGATTATGACTACTAAAAACATTTAACCTAAACATTTAAAATGACTCTTTTACAAAGTATTTCTGTTGCATTAAATTGTTTGCCTGTCTTGTTGATTCAAGTGAAGAGATTTTTAGTGAAGGGGTGGTTTCCTACCGTCCTCCAAAAGTTATATAATGCAGTTTTTGCAGTGTTAAGCCCAAAGTAGCAATGACAGAGGCTTTATTCTGACTTTACAGGTCAGTGAGGCAACACTTTGATTTTAAAGCTGTAATTTTAAGATAAAAGTAATCTAGTGAGTTTTTAAGTCATAAAAATTAAGCATGTGATTAATCAAAGTGTGCACAAACTTTACATGTGTATATTTTGGCACATAATCTCAGATATTTTCTAGGAAGGAATGAATTTTACTAGTCTGTGTCAAACTTTAATATTCAAAATCTAAACAATGTAATTTAATAATAGGGCAGCATGGTGGCGCAGCAGTAGTGTTGCAGACACTCAGCTCCGGGGACCTGGAGGTTGAGGGTTTAAGTCCCGCTCCAGGTGTCCACATGGATTTCCTGCTCGTGCTCTGGGGCTCGTGCTTCCTCCCACAGTCCAAAAACACATGTTGGTAGGTGGATTGGCGACTCATAAGTGTCCATAGGTGTGTGTGTGTGTGGGTGAATGTGAGTGTGTGTCGCCCTGTGAACGACTGGCGCCCCCTCCTGGCTGTGTTCCTGCTTTGCGCCCAGTGATTCTGGGTAGGCTCCGGACCCACCGTGACCCTGAAGTGGATAAGTGGTTACAAAGAGTGAATGAATAATTCAATATTCAAAAAAGAATAAACATTGGGTCTACCTTGTTTTTGGTAAAAAAAAATCCTTGCTAAATTGTAATCTTTACCTTCTGAAGAATATTCTGTTTTTATATAAAAGACTTGAATGAATGCATTTTGTTATTTAAACTGAAGTTGAATTAATTTGTTTAAAGCTAAAACAGACCCCACAGGCAGAAGAAGCATTTGTTACAGTTACAATTTCAAAGGCTGTAAGTCATCTTATCTGCAGCCCTTTGGCTAGAAGCCTGTGTTAAGAGTGTGTGGGGGACGGGACACGTTACCGCAGATGTTTTTATTAGAGTTATTCATAGTTCATTAGAGCCCGCGCTGTGTGGGTGACGGTTGATTTTTTTGGGATTGTAGAGACGAAGGCAGAGGCCACGCCCCCTCGGTTCGGGAGAACCACAGCTGAAGGTGCTCTGGCGCTGAGGGGAGGGAGAGCTGGCCGAGCTCAGGAGATTTCAAGCAGTGGGGTAATGTGGACGTAACTTCGACAACTGCGGTGGAAAACCGACTTATGAAGGCTATAAATCAGCTTAAATGAGCGGTAAAACCGTAGGCTGTGTTTTTTTCTTCTGGCTATTTCCTCAGAAAGTAGTTGACCTGGAGAATGAACTCTTAATTTGGAGCCACGGCTAATGACATGGACAAGGCACACAAACTGATATTGGGGATAATAACAGGTAAGACATAGCGTCTTATAGAAATATATTATTAGAAATATAATGATGTTTTCACTTGCAGTTACTCTACCTTATATATAATATAATTTTGGAAAATGAAATCTCCCCAGATGAGCTTTAGAATAATTTTCCAAGTGTCCATTAAGAACTATGTGCTAAATCTCGCACATAAATGGCAGTGGGTGTGGTTAGGAGTGTAAGTATAATAATACAGTTGAGCACAATGTCTTATAGTAACCTAGTATAGAAGTCTTCACCTTTCTTTTTTGCTTGTATTTTAAGCTTGTTGAGCCAGTTTGACACTCTGTAATTAATCATAATAGATTTTGATGCCATTCCCGAACCACATTTTCTAAACAATATATCTCCTGATCTCTCTGAGAGAACTTTAGTTCCAACAAATGTTTATTACTAGGCCCCAGGCCTAAAATACAGGACATAGCACACATGTCTTATCCCTTTCTCATATCTACAGAAAACATGCATGAGGATTTGTGTTCAGATGTGTCCTGTGTGCCACCTGTGATTTGTTTGTTTTCTGCCTGTAGCTTTTGCCCTATGCAAATATTCCCAGGCTGAATGGAATGCAACAAAGGATACAGCAAATAAAACCGTGTCCTGCAGGCCCCATGACAACAGCAGCAACTGCACAGGTAAATGAAACGGCTATGCACCACGCTTTCTGTTCCTCTCAAATTCTCAGCCCGCAACCAATAAAACAAGTTTAAAGGATAATAATCTCCCTGGCTTTGTGAAAGGAAACTATATATACCTGTTGTCAGTTGTTTTATAACCCCACAAGGAGATATTTTTCAAGGAATGTAAAAGAGGAAGATATAACCATCAGTGTTTTTGTTTTATAATCTACAGGCCTGTGCTCCCACAGCCCAATCTGCCATTATCGCAGTGAATAATATTTTTTTATTATTTGAATGTCCACCCATTGCCTTTATTACTGGTTCCATTCATTCAAGGCATGGGAAGTGCAGGGGTATTTTTACATATTTGCAAAAAAAAAATTAGAATTTGGCTGTACATCCAATGTTAAATTAAGACTCATCAGACTTTTAACCCTTACTCAGCAGCCAGCTCTGGTACTCTTGTTATAAAGCTTCTTCATAGGTCCACATCCTCTCAGATCTTTAGAGTTCTCATAGTGGAAGGGTAAGGAGTAATTTAGTTTTTTTTTAGTTCTAATTTTACCTTTTAATATCTCCTTTCTCACTCAAAGATGAACTTAGTAAATCCATTTTATGAGATGGGACAGTGCTAGTTGCATAGGGACTGAAACCCGTTCCCTCCATGTTTTTTGAACTCCCGTTTCGGACGTCTTCATTTGCCCTCACATTTCCTGATGCAATTAATATTTTTTTTTAAGTTCAACTCCTCAGAACTATGTCATTTAGCCAATATGGATGGACCCAAGCATGACGTTTGACAGCTGAATGTGTGTTAGCATAAACAAGAGCAACAGCTATTATATTGTATAGATTAAATAGAAACTTAAATTTGGACAAAATAAAAGAAACCCGTCACATAACACGTGTCGCCGCACTGTATTGTGGACGTTTTTGTCATGTATAGTTCAGCATAACGTTGTTTTATAAATAAAGGTGTTTAGTGATGTTTCATCATTGGCCTAAAGAGAAAGGTCACATAGAAGGATCCTCCACTAAGAATATTTCAAAGCGTCTCTACAACAGGTAATCTTCTAATACTGAGCTAGAATATCATGTTGCCTATGCTTGACTGTAGTAACCAGATCCAACTCCATTCATCTTGTAAGTCATTGGGAAGGAGTCAGGGTTTCAGGTTTCATTTTGTGGGAGAGCTGAACCTTAACCAATTTGCTGCCTCACCCTTTTTTGGCTAAGGTTGCCTTTTTGCATGGTAACACACACAATAACAAACTCATTTTGATATGGTGTAGAAAACGAGGAGAATGTTCATGTTTTCCATGTTTTACTCCACTATTTTATTCTCTCACTTACCTGCTTATCTGTTAACAGTGAAAAATAGTATGCATAATTGTGTACTTACAATTTACTCCACAGATGGTCTCTTGTTTGCAAGACAAAGGCCTCTTTGAAAATACCTAGAAATGAAAATCGAAATCCTTTGAGCGTTGTGTTTATGCACATGCACTTGCAACTTCTACAACATGCAGAATTTGTTTTCATCTCAAATACTTATTCTGAACAGATGCAAAGGATGACCACAGATGGAGTGGCCACTTTTCCAAGTGTCCTGAAGAGTACACCCATTACTGTATCCATGGAACCTGCCACTTTCTGCAAGAGCAGAATAGTGCGGCCTGCAGGTGAGACTTTGCACTCTGTCACTTGAAAAGTCAGGCTGTAAAATCACAATGGTGAATGAAATAGACATTTTTCAGTAGGTTGTAGTAGCAGAGGCAGGTAGTACCTCGTTGCACTCATCAGTTTCAGTTGTTCAAGTGCACAAGGTATTATCCATTTGGAAATTAGTCCTTCATTGTTGAGTTCCTGATTCTTTCACTGTGCCTAATTTGGATGTGGTCTGTTGTTTCAGCACCTGTGTGTGTGTGTCTGTGTGTCCATTTACCACAAATTCCAGTTATGCTTAATATAATATTTAAAAACAATCTATAATGAAGGAACTATGTTAATATTTTTTTTAAACTATACTTTGCAGAATGCTTCACTGGTAGTACATTGTTTTAAATATTAGTAAATATTTCAAAGTTTCAACAATATCTTTACTAGTTTTCAAGTATACTTGTTGCATTTTTACCCTATTTCATATTTTATTTAATTTTTTTGTTTAATCTTATTATTTTCCCATGGGGCCAGCACGAAGTCTGCTTTAATATTGCTCAACTTTCTCCAATTTCTATGTATACCATTTTCATTCTACGTCACCTAATATACAAACCCATTTTCCCATATGTTGTGACATTTTGCAAATGCAATAAAATTAGTTTTTATGTTTGTTTTTTATATTTATTTATTCTTTAGGACCTTTATTTAACAGAAAAAATCAGAAAGTAAATATTCCCAATGTTTCAGTTATCGACTTTTAATATACATTTTGAATTTGATACCTGCATAAGAAACTCTTATATTAAAGTGATTAAATATTGCCACGTGTCTGCCACTGATTTAAGAAATGCAATCTTGAACTCTGTCATGTCACTTGCTAATTCTATGTGTACCTGCAAACAAGTACTCATTACATCTTGCTTTGTGCTAATGATGCAGTAGTATTATTAGCAAAAGATGCAGAAGCCAACATTTTATATTATTTTCATAGTATAGGGGTGCATCAGTGACCACAGTGTTGGTGACTTTTCCTGGAAAGTCCATGGTTATTTCAGCACGACAATGCCAGGGCTCATTCTGTATTCTAAAACATGGTTTCATAACTACAGTGTGCATGTGTTTGACTGACCTGCCTGCTGTCCAGATACTAAAAGGAAGTGTGATGTAACACAGTGGTAAACATGCCACTATCCCAGCTTTAAATTTGTCTATATTTACAAATGTCAAATTGTAAATGTATTTATAGTTGTGAAATACAATTATTATTATTATTACTTTTTTGGTGAAAATATCCTTGTATTTATATATACAGATATACAGATTGTTTTTATTGTATTTTACAAAGTGTGCCAACTGTTCTGAAAATGGGGTTTGTATGTCAGTGAATGATGTTGGTTCCCCCAACCTCTTAGTGAAAAGATCATCTTAACAGGGAGTGATAGTGTTCAGTGTGATGCTCACAATACCACTTAAGAATCTTCTTTGTTTTAAGAGACTTATGGGAAATTCAACCCTGTTCTATAGGGAACTCTGTATTTGAGTAGATTTTTATCTCTATATAGCCCTACTTTTTTTTTTTTTTTCTTGGCTATGTTTACTTCGGTCATCGACATACAGTGCTCTACTTGCCATTGCTGATTAGACTTGATGCTGTTTGAAAGCCAAATATAAACCATGTCTGTGTTTTTCTCTATATTTATAAATGAGCTATGACTTATGCTTCAATCTTATGGCTCTGTATTATTATTTTTACCATTCTCTATTTTATTTCCTACTGCTTGCAAAGTGATGAATCTCTGATTTCTACACAGATGTGAAAGTGGATATATTGGTGCAAGATGTGAATATTTAGATCTCGGCTGGCTGGTGGGAGATCGAAAAGAAATAGTAATCGCTGGTGTTGTAGCTGGGCTGGTATTACTGCTGCTTCTCATTGTCTTCACATGCATTTGTGTAACGTAAGTGACAAACAACAACATTTTTATCTGTGAAGTACAAACCCAGTTTACAGAAAAATAAAGTTAGTGCTTTGGAACCTTTAGTTAAACATCAATTTTACAAGGAAATATTTCAGTGTTTTAACTGACTAACTTGAATATATTTTCTAAATGTAAACGCACTTAGAATTTGATCCCAAGAAAACACTCAACACAAAAAAAGGTTTCTACAAGGACAAAATAGAGAGTTTATAGACAAAAGTCGAGAGTTTATAGAATATTGATGTTACACTGTTTTGAAATATACTACTATAAATATGTGGATTAACAAAGAAGCATCCACCAAAGGCTCAGTCATAGCTTACAATTTTGTACCAAACTTTCTGAGAATTCCAAAGAATTTAAGTCTTTCACCATCTTCAATATATAATATTGTGGAAAAATTCTGAAATCCAAAAGAGAAATCTCAGTCCATATAAGGCAAGACTAGAAAACACCATTGAGCCCTCAGACAGTATTGCATAAGAACAGTCATTCTACTTTTTGCTCAAGTGTTATTCTGAAAACCATTATCACCAAACATACTCTCAGGTATAGAACAGGTACATTATGGTTGATTATTGTCAGGTACAAGAATTGTAAATGTACAATTAAATGTACAACAGTAGTTTTAAAGTCCAGCTGTGTTCCTAAAGTTACACTACATTGTCTTGTACAGAAGTAGAGGTAAATATTTGTAAGAACTAAAGAATAAAAGAGCATAATAAGTCCTGGAGATGAAATGGTGCAAATGAACACTTTTAAAATCTACAGTTGTTGTAGAATATGGTACAGTTATGTTCTATAACTAAATGTACTAAATATGTACCTTTTAGAGGGTACCACCACAGTGAGCTTTTCTGAGAATGTAGTCTGCAGCTGCATGAACACAACCAACCTGAAACTCTACTATGCAAGGAGGAAGCGTTCAATCAATTCATTGCACAAATGCCACCATGATAGGAGTCTTAGGAAAAAACAAATGTCAACTTCTGTGCCAGACACAAAAGGGACTTTAAAGACTGTTTTCTGTGCCATGGTATGGGGGTTACAGAATTGCATGTGCTTGACCAGCCTTGTGAAGTCCAGATCTGTATCATAAAAAGGAGAATCCACATGTGCTGTGGAGCCACTGTAGTCTTGGACCAAAACTACTGAGGCCTTTTTCTGTAAAATACTTCCTGTATCTAAATGTTGTCTGCATTCCATTTATATTAATGTGTGAGGACACAAGAGAATGGAATGTTATCAAATTGCAATGTGTTGTTAATGAAGTTAACGGCATTTTTCAGGGATTAGATCACTGGTATTTAGTGCAAACTTCCTTCATTAACCTAGGCTTTTTCCATCACACCAAGCATTCTCCCCTTTTGAGCTTCCAGTTGTAGATGCCTGTGACATTGATTAATTATGTATCCATAAATGTAAATTATGTGTATGGAAATGGAAATTGTGTATATGTTTTTAACACGTGTGTGTATATGTTGTGTGGGGGTATCACATATTTGACATAGCCAAATGCAGTCGCTGGACCAGTGTTGCATAAAATGATTCTTATTTGTAAAAATGAATGTATGAAGTATACACTAAAAAAAGATTACATTTAAGTGCTTTCTTTTCACTGCAGTAGGCTGAAAATTGGTAGAAAAAAGAGAAGAAAAAAGGAGGAAAAGGATGAAATGGAAAGGCTTCGTGTACTTCCTACATTGAACGCAAATGAAGTTTTGTCTGCACCTGCAGATACGTCTGATACAAATACAGTATAAAGTGAGTAACTTCATGGTCTCAGAAATCTCTGATTGTTTACAATGTGCAATTTGCTGGACCTAGACAGTGTCCAAAGTGAAACAGTTGGCAGTTTAACTTATATGATCAACATACAATTTTACACACATTGTGCATGTTTGTGTAAAAGGATAACAGTGCATAAAAAAAAACTTGATATGCAGTTGAGTAATCAGGAATGTCAATAACATGTATTAACAGTAGTAATACAAGCTGAAATGGGGAAAAAAAAATAAATTGTGTATACAGTCCAGTACATACATGGATAGATTTATTTCCTTAGAAATGCAACCCCTACTCAATACTTTGTTAAAGAAGAATGTGAAAAAACATAACATGTATAATTAAATCATATATTAATTTACAGTCATTAAAAACAAGCTCATGTGTCTCAGTCTGGTGCCAGCACTGGATTAAGTCTACAGACCTTGGGATCTCTTAAGCTTAGTTGAGATACATCTATCAGATAAAACGATGACAATGTTTCCACACCTTAAACGGACAATGAATGTGATCCATTCTGAGTTGTATCAAAAGCAACAAGTCGCTCTTGGTGGCTCTAAAAGGGAACGTGTGCATAAAGTCAACAGTCATAAAGCATGTCAGCCTTGGTGAGCATTATATAAACTCACAGTCGTACTGTAAACTGAAATGACATTGTACATCTGGCCAACAAAGAAGAAACTATTTGCCAGTCCTTTCTATTGGTTAGCGTAAAAATAATAATAACAAAAATAACATGATCTTATCCAACTGAATTAAGTAGAACTCAAGCATGAATAATGCACAAAAATTGAGGAGTGCCCTTTGGTCAAAATGACTTTTCTTGTTTGGAATTAGGTCATAGAATTATTACATAAAACCACATATTTTCATTGGTCAGGAATTCAAGCATATGAGAAAGGGCAGCAAATACTTTTGGTTAAAAAGAAACTGGCTTCTATTTAATACTAAGCTATATATTCTTCCCCGCTGCTTCCAAACGCTAAACCCAAAAACATCACAGAAATACCAGATATAACCTCGGAATTCATGAGAATTTTAAAAAGTAGCCTTGAGTAACATTGTAAGCAAGCAAAAGCTAGCGGATAATTCTGATTACATGAATGGTGCTTGGCACAACAGGGAAGTACATGCCATGCCTGAAGATGGAAATCTAAGCAAAGCTTGTTTCCGTTTTAATAATTTACACAATGCTAGAATCTGTTTACTTTTTGAGGAGCCAAGATGACTTGCCGCTTGCATCCATCCATGAAGGTTAGCAGTGCTTCATTAATATGAATGAGAAGCAAAACATCCTGTGCATTTCCAGGAGGAAGAGAGGTGTTGGGTGTTAATTTGTAGAAAAAAATCCATTCTATAGTTGATCATTAACTTTTAAAGACTGTGCAAATATCATTTATTTATTTACAGTCAAATTCATGTAAATATAGTAAATTAATATAAAAATAAAGTTATTTAGGAAGTATTTTGAGGCATTTACATATGACAATGCAACTGTTCAAAATTTCCAAAAACAGAAGGTCTAAAAAGAAGTCTAAAAGATCTAGAGAAGTTCCTAACAAAAAGTGCAAGACTTGAACTGACTCCATCATTCATTTCATTCATTTATTATCTGTAAGCGCTTATCCAGTTCAGGGTCCAGAGGCTTCCTGGAATCATTGGGCGCAAGGCGGGAATACACCCTGGAGGGGGAGCCAGTCCTTCACAGGGCAACACAGACACACACACTCACACCTACGGACACTTTTGAGTCGCCAATCCACCTAACAACGTGTGTTTTTGGACTGTGGGAGGAAACCCCACCCGGGGGAAACCCACGCAGACACAGGGAGAACACACCAACTCCTCACAGACAGTCACCTGGAGCGGGAATCGAACCCACAACCCCCAGGCCCCTGGAGCTGTGTGACTGCGACACTACCCACTGTGCCGCCCATTGACACTATCATGTAAACAGTAATTAAAACATTAATCTTTAAGAGATGGCTCAACATTTAGCTCAAAATTTGCTTCTGGTTGGAAAAAAATCCACAGTGGTTTCTGTGGATCTTTCCACTGAGATAAGAAAACTCAACTGTGTGGGTCAGAAAGAATGTGCAGCTGTAAATAAGCCATTAATGTGAAAATGTATTTTTCACATAAATTGAAAAAACATTTTGTCAATTTATGGGTGTTATATATGCAACCAGGAAGGAAGACCGATTCTCAGGCCCGAGGAGAAATCAGAGGAATAAAGACAGAGTCAAGTATTCACTCCAATCTCTAGTTTATTTGAATATTTGATGCAGTACATATAGGGCCCCAGTCACGTACACCCAGCATCGTGTGTAGCGTTCGGACATTATTACATCATGTCTCATTTCACAAACCCAGACATTCCCTTAATTGGCATCTTATGCTGTGCGTGTATCTGTTGTCTTGTTTTTTCTTGTCAGCATAATGTTTGCAGACGGTTAGATCAGGTTTTCCACTCAGGATGTTCTTCAACATATTTATTAGACTTCTCCAATCTATCTAGAGATGTTACTTCTCTAATTTAACTACAGAAGTGCATTGTTAAGCACTTTCCCTCTCCACTCCAGGGTCATGTCCTGAGTGCATCGTGTAATAAGCAATTTAACGTCATGAGCTTTAGCACAATATGTTCTATACCTCAGTCAGGATGTGTCTATAACAATCATTATAGAATATATTGGTGGATTATTATCATTATTAGCTCAATGTTATATTGCATTTTCTCATCACAATTGGTAATTCTGACCAGAAACACAAGTGAAAATGAGGGTGGTCTGAGCTTTTTTGCACAGTATTGTGTATTATGCAGTTTTCCTGTTATTGGTAGAATATATTTTATTGTTATCAAAATAAATATAATTAATTTCTGAGCATATCTCTTAAACTAGACGTGTATCAGCCATTTGAGTCAGTCATTCACTTAGCTATGGTTTAAAATGTGCTTCCAATTCTGTAAATATGTGCAATTATTTTATCAGTAAAAATTATCATTTTTATTTTAGCACATTCCTCGCAGTGCCAACTGTGTGTGTGTGTGTGTGTGTGTGTGTGTGTGTGTGTATTGATTTATTTCCAGCACTGAAGCAGGACTACAGGGTTTTCCTCCTGCTGGGCAGGGTGAAGGCTTGACTGACAACTGAACTTGAAGGCGTTAAAAAAATAGAGCGAACTGAGCTGGTCCTTTTCAGAGTGCTGCTGAGAGTGGACTTTAAATGGACCTGGGGGGATTCGGCATGTCGGCCGTCCTTAACTGTTAAGTGCACTGTTGCATACCCTTTCCTTTAAGAGACTACTGCTTTGCTGGAGAAAGAAAAGGCTTGCAATTCCAAGCAGTTGGGGTGGCAGGAAAGTGGGCACTAATGTACTTCGAAATGAAACCATGTCAGCTTGGAATTCATCAGCCTGTGCAATGGTGGTCTGCAGATTCCTGAGAGAAGTTAACACTCAACTGTAATGTCCACAGAGCTGTGTTATGTCTGTTATGAATAACTGGCATTTCAGAAGACCAGGATAAAGAAGCTGCATTCTTGTCAATGAACTGGATTAATTAATCAATGGAGTTAAACAGAGGTTACTTAATACTTCAATGGATGAGTTGTTTCTTTACTACTCCAGTTGAAACTAGAGTGCATGTATTATATTACAGACTCTTCTTGTCAGATAAACAAAGGTTTATGGTGAGAGTTTTCAAGACCCTCTGGGGCAAAGTGCAATGACAATAGGCTTTGAATGCATCCCTCTATTGGCAATTACCTCAATCGGTTTAATAGTTTGTGTAGCATTTCATGATACTAGCTTTTGCTTTCATCCATATGTTTTAAGGACCAACAGAAATCTTTACATCAATCACTTTGACCTATTTATTGCTGTCTTCTAATATATACTTTATAGTTAAAGTTTCAGTTGTTTCTGATTTTCTCTGCTGTTTTGAAAAAATGTTCAGCTTTTTTTTTTTTGTTTCAAGTTCATCCACAATAAATCTGTTATTGTCACATATTTATGAGTATGTCTTTATGTTTTCACAGACTAATGAGAGGGAAAAGAGCAGAACGTCAGAGACCACCCTTCATTTATTTCACTTAAAACAACACAAACACACGTTATTAATTTATTCATTCATCATCTTTTACCACTTAATTCTGGTCAGGATTGCGGTGGGTCCAGAGCCTACCTGAATCACCAGGGTCCTGATCAGGTGACTCTCTGTGAGGGAGGAGCTTTCCACCCTCCAGGTGCTCCAATTTCCTCCCACTATACAAAAATGCATGTTGGTTAGTGGATCGGCCTTTCACAAATGTCTTTAGGCTTGTAACTCACTCACTCACATTTAGCAGTTTGATATTTAACTGCCTCTAAGAGGTAAACGCTTTAAGTACTGATGATTTGGTGTTATTGGGGAAGGGGTACACCTGTCTTTTTCATATTATACATGAATGAATTCATGGCATTAAGAAAATACTCTTATCCAAAAGGACTTTCCAAAGTTCAAAGTAGGCATCATTACAAAAGTATTTTGTAATCAATGTTTTCCATTCGGTCATATTAGTTACTCATAAGGAAAAAAAGACTGCACAGGTCTAAGACACCAGATCCCTAATCTAATTATCGGTCCACTCCAAAATACAACTTGGTCAGTGTTGGCTGAGCAGCTCAATTCCAGGTAGAGCCTCTCTTTGTTTGCTTACACCATTCAGGTGAACGTCTGGTGAAAATAGCATTGTCTAATAAACTGAACAATTCCACGCCCTACTAGTGTTCGAAAACTTCCTTAAGAGGGAATGAGCAAAGGTGCTGGGCTTGAATGTCCATTTCTCTGATCCTGTTGCTAAGGGAATTAACATTCCATGCCTTTACCTCTCTGCTTTTGTGTCCTAATTATGACATTGCCGCCCTTTGCGTGACCCAGGCTTATAGTGTCATTGAACCACAACCGTATCTGATAATGCTTTGAAGTGCCGCAGCTTTTAAAGGTCTTTTATTGCTCTTAAGTCTAGAAGGGTGAACGTGTGTATACTGACAGAAACTGTCCACGACCATCAGCACAGGCAACCTCGTGTTTCAGCAGAAGGCCATAAATAGCTTGCCTTGGCCGGGTGACAGTGATGGGGCCATGTCTGCAATCCAACACCTCCATCAGCTCATGAGACACGCTTTCTCCTCAGCTGCTGAGCTGAATTTACTGCAGCCGCCTTATGCTTCAAAGAAACAGTTACAAGAGGCTCAAGCCTCAAACTGAATTTATTGTCACCGATGTCGTTGCCATTATTGCTTCCGTGGCTGATTCTTTGATGCCAGAAAAATCACAGTGCACTTTTTTAAAACTACATTTTTACCTCACACCATAACATTATGACCACCTCCTTTTTTCTACACATACTGTCTGTTCTGGGGTACTTTGTAGTTTCACTGTAGTCCAGCTGTTGCTCTGCACAATTTGGTAGCCCCCTTTAACCCTGTTCCTCAATGTTCATATCCCTGAAGGACCACTGCAGAGCAGGTATGATCTGGGAGATGGATGCTGAAGTTATAAGTGTTTTAGCACAGGGTGCTCTGTGAAACAGCCCCAACACAGGACAGCCAGTCAGAGCACAGCTCATTTACACATAATACATTTAAAATGTGGCCCACAGCCAAAGTGAGCTTGAGCAAGGAGGAGGAATGCGGACTGGAGTTCTGGGTGGTTACTACTGGTGAGACTTGGACCCCCCCTTGCCAAGCAAAATTCAGTGGTGTTTGGAAAAGGAAGAGGTGCTGAGTTGTTAATTTTTGTCATGAGAATGTGAGGGGAGTATCATAGGCTGCATAATAATGGAAAAGAAGAGTTTGGCTATGGTCCTTCTCCCAAATTTTATTTATGTCATAACTCCATTTAAGTTAAATAAACAGGGACAGCTTGAATATATAGATCTCATAAGTCAATGTTAATACATATATATATAAATACAAGAACAATGTAGCAACAATGACCGCTGCAATTTTGACATTTGCAGAGAGAGAAGAGTAATTAATATCATAATCATCATAATCTTAATTAAGCCTAAGGACATGTGAGGGGACATATGTATGTGCATGTAGGAATGTATTTGTACACGTTCATGAAGTGTATGAGCATTAAAATATCTAATAATTAGGGTCTGTATGCATGAAGATGCATATGTCCACACTGCCATCTAGAGTTCAGTACTAAACATTCCTGATATGCTTATGAATTCTATATTATATTTTGGGAAATAAAAATTGTTGCTCTTCAGAAGAAAAGCTGTACAAAACACAAAACTCTTTATTCCTAAAAGAGTAAATCAAAATTCTTTGAGCTGGACCTGTTTAATAAAAGGTATTAGACTTTAATAGGAATTATGTAAAGCACATGACGGAATACTCTTGGCTCTCTAAGACCAAATAGTAAACTAAAGCTTAGCCACAAAAAAATTGGAAGGCCTGTCTCTTTGTTTTAGAACTTGTGGATTAATGTCTTAATCAAAGGCCCCATATTAGAGTGGCATGTGTATCAGAGTGTGCAGGTTTCTGGCAGAACTCTTTACTCCAGCACATTTGATCTAAAGTGATTCATTGTGAGCTCCATGTGCAACTTATTTAATAAAGGAGATTCCAGTATTCATAAGACGTTATTGTTGCTTGTTTTCAGAACATTCATTCATTCATTCATTCATTCATTCATTGTCTGTAACCAGGGGCGTGCCTAGTCTGCAAAGAGACCTGGGTCTTATTTCCAAGAAGAAATGTTGCTCTATGAAATCTTTACCAAATGTTTGTAAGGTCAAACCAAACAAGAATGCAGATTTTACTGTGAGGGGCTTTGGTTTAATAGTGCAGTTCTACTAAAACTTCATATATTTATACGTTGGTTGCATATGTACATTTTCTTTGAGATTACTTTAATATGGAAGTATTTAATTAATACACTCAAAATAGCATAATGTCAACAAAAACATAGGAAATGCAGGGCATTGTTGCTGCATTCAGAAAATACTGCAGTACTGTGCATTTGTGATAAATACACTAAACCAGGGGTGTCAAATTCAGCGGGTAGTGGACCACATTAAACTCAGTTCAATGTCAGGTACGGGCTGGACCACAAAAGCTTTAATCAATAACATAGCAACTCCTCTTAATGTTTCAGTTTATCCACAGGGTGCATACTCAATTCATCATTTCAACATACAAAATAGATGAACATGTCCAGTTCATTATAACAAATATGGTTTAATATTTAATAAGCGGAACATCTCTATTAAAGTAAGATTAAAACTGTATTTCAGTGCAGTTTATCTAGGAGGGACTTTGACTCCATTGGCTGCAGCACTAAATGAAGGACAGATAACTCCGGCTGCTGATTGGCTAAATAAGTGACGACCAATAAGAATTAGCTTCTCTCTCTGGTTGAGGAGTAGAGCTGTGCAGTAGAGGTGGGGGAGGGGGTGGTGGTTGTGCGCGCTGCTCTGCGCTGAGTCACACAGTCTTAAGCCGAAGAGCAGCGGGAGAGAAAAAAGCTTGAGTATCGATCTTTTTACACGAATATTGATCAATACCAGCGTTGGTATCGATATTTGGATCGATCCGCCCACATCTACTGTGGAGTTTCTTTACAATTCCACCTCAGAAGTTCGGGATAAAACCCCTCCCATATCGGGTCCAACAGAACACGGTTTTATTTTCCAAATACGGGGCGGTTGTCCAGTCGCGCTCCAGCTCTGAATCCAGTGTTTTTTGTTTAATGTCGCTCCAAAGACCCATGTTTGAAATGAAAGGGCTTGTATAGTTACAATGCAATACAAAAGGCCTGTTTTTGTGATATCACAAAATTAATAAATAAAATATTTTAAAAAAGCAATAAATACTGGAGGTACACGGTGCTGCAACAGGCAGTGTCACTATCACACATCTCCAGGAACCTGGGGTAATTGCTTCAGTTTCCTCGCTTATGTGTTAATGCCTCGTGCCCAATGACTCTGTGTAGGCTATGGACCCTCCATGACAATTTTAGGATGAAGTGGTTATGGAAAATTAATAACAAATGAAAGACAATGAAAACATGAAAAGAGCTCATTTACATATACCCTATATAGCCAAGAGTGTGTGGTCCCCCTTTGCTGCAGCTTTCTGGGTAGGCTTTATGCTACATGTTGGAACATTTCTATCAGGATTTGATTGCATTCTTTTGCAAGAGCATTAGTGAGGTCAAGTACTTGCATGGTTAGTTCCGAATTGGGTTATATCTCTCTACAGGGTACACAGCTCCAGTACTCCACCGTGCCGTACTTGGGGTCTGCGTTCACTGACGCTTGACATTGAACATGATGGACTAAAACTGTTTTATGTTTTCTTTTCCTGAACTGTGTCTTAACCTACATGAAAGTGTTTACAGTGTGATACTTCTCGTTTTTGAAGGCGTGTTGGTGTGAAATCTTGTTACACTGATGAATTTGTTAATGTGGCTCTCAGTTTGCTGTAGTGTGCCAGGATTAGAAGAAGCTTACGGTATTTTTGAGTCATGTTGAATTCCTTCATGTGGATATAAGCTGATAATAACACCAGTGATGTGTCCAACTGTTTGTATGTATTAATATGTTAGTGCAGACAGTCTCTCTCTCGCTCGCTCTCTCACCCACATGAAGGATCAAGTATTTTCATCGTTATCACCTCATTAAGGAACCATAGGACAGATGTACCCTGCCATCTGCTGCTTTTGTGAACTACAAAGAATTCTTTCACAAAAACATGCAGTTAACATAATTTGAATTTTGTACACATTCGTCAGAGCTGCACGACTGGACTTCTGCCCTTTGGATCTATCTTTAGACGTTCATATATTTTATTGTTTTACCACCAACTGACAAGCTGGGGATATGATAATGACATTGTATTATTAATTTATTTAAGTGTTAGATTGCAATGAAATCCCAAGAAACAGTAGTTTGGGTAATATTTGAGTTATTACTGTAAATCTGACAGGCCTGCAGTGTTATGTGTATGTGTATGACAGATTTGTTATATATATATATTTGTTATATAACAATATTGAGGGATCACCAAGGATACTGAGCGGCATACACTGAGCTGTGTTTGTGTGTGAGAATGAGAAAATGTAGGGGAAGCTAGCAGCAGGTATCTTCCATGAGGTGTTTGTATCCTCTCGGCTATTTAGGGGTTTTGATGTGTTTATAGTTGTGTTTTTTTTATTGTTGTTTAGATGCTGTTTAATTGGTGTTCTACTGAGCCCCCCACAATGCAGAGGCGTGTTGTGATCATCCCATGTCTTTGTGGGGTTTTTTCCATGACGTTTGGCCATGAAAATATTTTCATATCTCTGAGTGTGCGAGTGCCTCAGAATCTTCCATGGGAAAGCTACAACAGAACAATACAAACAACAAACAAAACAAATAATCTGGCAATGATATAATAGCACACAGCATCATGTCATACTAATACTATTATAAGGTACAACACAGAGTTTATTGCAGCTCCAAACAAATCCTCTAATCCTGCAATAGAGTATTTAGCTGTACACGTTTTCCACTTCATATGGGGCTTAAATTTAATAAAATCCAAACATGTTCCTGGCTGTGATGTGATTAAAGGTTTTGTACAAAGTGCTGTGCTTTGGCAGAATGGCGGTGATTTTGGACCAAACTTGCAGCAGTTTCACATGCTTTTTACAACCACTGCCCTGACTCCCCCTAAATTGTTCATGAAATCTTAAAGTATTTTTACTGTCAAATCAAAACTGCATAACTCCAGTTCTGTCCAGTTGTATTTCTTTACAACAGATGAAATCACTAATAGCTTGTTTTTGAGAGACTAATAGAAAATAATATCATTAATTTAGAAATATTTCAGTGATTAATGACTTTCATTTATATAATTACAGTAAATTAAATATGTTCCAGCTTTGCACACAATGACTCCTGTGACTAATCTATTATGACTTTGACTACAGTAAAACAAGAACATGACTAAAAGCTAAATATGGAGGTATATTTGGTGCAAAACCCCTGAACACTTGTCACAGTGAACCTTGTAGTTGTAAACACAAGCGTATCAGTAAATTTGAAGTCACAGAGAAAATTTCTTTAGGAGTTGTAAACCTGTAGATTTTTTCCCTCTCTGACAAATACAACTTAACTGTTACACCTTCACAAACTCTTCATTGCAGATGCAAAAAAATCCAATTCTACAAACACAAGTACAAAAATATCATACGCTCACAATTTTGCTCCAGTTGCAGCTGTGAATATGGTGTGAATATAAATGAACACATTCCCACACTCGTATAAAACATGCTCAAAAGTTGCACATTCTCAAACCAATATGTGAATCTGCAATGCAAGTTGTACACCTGTATTTTTTTTAAAAGATTTTTTAAGAGGATATTTGCCTTGCACAAACATGGCATGGTGGCAGCACGTTAGTGTCGCAGTCACACAGCTCCAGGGACCTAGAGGTTGTGGGTTCGATTCCCGCTCCGGTTGACTGTCTGTGAGGAGTTGGTCTCTTCGTGTCCATGTGGGTTTCCTCTGGGAGCTCCGGTTTCCTCCCACAGTCCAAAAACACACGTTGGTAGGTGGACTGGCGACTCAAAAGTCTCCATACGTGTGAATGTGTGAGTGTGTATTGCCCTGTGAAGGGCAGATAATGAATGAATATTTGCTTTGCACAAACATAAGTCAATGACAACACCTGCTCATATCTGCAGCTACGAGTCACAAATGCTCACTTTGTCGCTCACACGTGACAACTTTCGCACGCTTTCACTTTGCACCATATATCTCAGTCAGTGTGGTGCAAAACTAATTTGTGCATCTGTAGAGCCAGGGGCAGGCACTGCTCAGGGATCAGCAAACCCTTCTGACCAACCACAGGACTCGTTAGGCCCGTGTCAAATGCTATTGGCTTAGGTCTCCTGGTTCTGTGACTGAGCGTCTCCTACAAAAAGCCTTCTTCAAAGAACAAAATGGAGGAAAAATCTACAGGTTTGCAACTCCTGAAGAGATTTTCTCTGTCACTTCAAAATTCTAGATACACACGTGTGACTATTTTGTACAACTACAAATTTCACTGTCACATGCTGTGGGGTTATACACCAAATATACCTCCATAGCTAAAATGTGTTGTTTGTGTGCATGTGTGTGTGATTTGTTTTTTACTTTAATTATGTAAACTGTACTTTAAAATGATGCTATAAAAATTCAACATTTATTTATAAGTAATCTTTAACCGTTTTATACTTGACAAGTGTCTAGGCAGGTCCAGAGCCCACCTGAAATGGACAGGTCTGTCACAGGGCATAACACATTCATCCAGTCACTCAAATCTGTGAATAAATGTACAGAGCCAGTCATACAAGCAGGAGTTAGTATGGAGGAAACCCAAACAGACACAGGGAAAACACATCAAACTCTTGAAGACAGTGACCTGAAGTGAGGATCAATCCCAGGTACACAGGACACCGGAGCTATGAGTGACACCACCACTATGTGTCCTAATTAAACATCATATTAATCATATTATTTTTTTATTTATATTTATTGCCTCGTATTAGTTAATGCCTTGCTCTCCCCTATCTTTTCACCAAACACACACACATATTACTGTCCCTAGTGAGAGAATAACCTCAAAACATTAGGAGTGGAACAGAGAGGATAGTGGAATGTGTACAGAGAGCAGTATATTCAGGCATTTTGAGGCTTGTTTTATTTCAGAGCAAAGCTGAACAGCTTGTGCCAATGCCCCCAGGACCAGGATAAAAGAGTTCAGCTCCACATCCCAGAGGAATCGTGCAAGATCTACAAGGACTCATTTGGCCCAATGCAGTGTAAATATTACTAAAAATACAGGGACCACGTTAATGATTCAAGTATCAGCGCCAAATCTAAAAAATACAAGATAATAAATAAAAACATTCAAAGGAAACAGCAATAAAAGGAAATCCCTTTGTACTGTTCAAGTGGAGAGAATATCTCAAAGATTTGATTATACTATAAAAGTGTAAAATGACCTCAATCATTGTGGTCAGCTTCTGCCATCTGATCTCTAAACTGGGCCTTGCTTTAAAAAGTGAAAAAGAAAAATAATGCTTTAAGATAAATGAGTCATAGCTATTACAAAATGTAGCTGTTTTTGTATCTCTGAGTACTGATTATAATATGGAACTGCATAGTGACCTCTCACTGTGTGGTCAGCTTCTGCCCCCCCCGGTCGCACATCCGGACTGCTTTGAGATAAAGAGCAATTCTGGCAATCTTTATAAATATAGTTACATTTATACATGAACGAGCAGTGCATTGGCTAAATATCACATCATGTCTTAAATAACGCCTGAAGTTTGAATGCAAACATGTGGACATATCGCTTAGCAACAGCATTAGTATTCAGCAGGTTGGTGGTTTCATCCCGAAGGTTTAATGTCCATTTAATCAGACTACAAGTTGATATTGGGATTTTAATATTTCACAGCAGTTGTCATATGAGAGAGCTCTGTTTTCTAGAACAGAATGCTACAGGGGAAGCTCTCATTTGCATTCAGAGAAGTCTGTCTGTGTGTTTACATGTTGTCTATGTTTAAACCAATGCAAAAGCCCCCTGCAATTTGTCCAGGCCTGACACTCCTAGCCATTTAGATGACAAAATCATATTTTATACCAATGCTGTTGCTGTAATAGTACTTTATAAAACGCTTGCAATGGGAAGTGATGGATAGGTAAATGATACAAAGTCCAGAAGGCAAGGACAAGTACAATGAAATATGGAAACTCAAATGAAAAACTATAGCTCTAAACAAAGAAAACAATGTGTTGGTCTTGTCATTGATCCTCACTCTCTTGATTGATGGTAGGATACCCTTTCTTCTCACCTTATCACAAGCTAAATGCTGCCATAACCTGGATAATCTGGGCAGTTAGAATTCTCTTCCAAGTGTGTTGAGCTGTTCATGTGTCTCAGAGGAAGCGCATGCTTGCCCACATTATCCCAGCTTGATGCCTTTGTGTGACTGGAGGATAATTAGCTAGTAATTTGCAAAATATAAAAGAAAATTGCTGTATTATAATGTCACTTTGAGAATGTTTATATTTATAATATTTTCTATTATTTTTACTCTATTTTTGTAGATCATCTGAACACGGATTCAGCCAGTAACACTGTGAATTTTTAAAGAGGATTAAATCAGTAGAAATGCTCCAAAATTTCCTAGAATCAGATCTTCTCTAATTTTGCCAGAACACAGTTAATATTATTTTTCTAATCAGTCAAAATATGTGTATTCATTCTTATTGGGTCTGTGGTGACACCAATTCCTTCTGTCTTCACAGCAGCATATATCAATCAATCATAACATTATGACCACCTCCTTGTTTCTACACTGGCTGTCCATTCTTTCAGCTTCACTGACCACACAGGAGAACTCTGTAGTTCTGCAATTACAGAGTGTAGTCTGTCTCTGTTTCGCTGGATATTTGGTTTGCCCCCTTTTACCCTATTTTGATCAAGCCTCTCTGCCACAGGGCATGTATGATTGGGTGGTGGATCATTTTCAGCACGGCAGTTACACCAAGGTTGTGGTGGTGTGTTAGTGTGTGTTGTGCTTTTTCTGAGTGGGTCAGGCAGCAGTGGGTGGAGTGGGTGGAATTACCCTCCTTGTTTCTTGTAGGAACCTTGCGGGTCTGTTTCACTTAAGCAAGCCACAGGGGGCTGCTTCACTCTGTAAAATATCATTGCTGTGGAGTATTTCTACTGGTCCATTCTATTGATTCACACAATGTGAAGGGCAGCTGCTGTGTTCAAATGTTTGAAAAAAACTGAGAAGATTGATATTTTTTTCATTGGAGAGCAATGATGTTGTTTGTAGGGCAGTATTTTCCATATAAACTCCCAAATAACTCTGAATTACAGTGAACAGGGAGGAACAGACCACCATGAAATATGGTTTCTGTAATGCCGCTCTACCTCTACCTTTAATTTCTTCTGTGGAGAAAATGGACTAGTATTCTAGAAGCTGATTCACATTCACTTTTTCAGTCTTTAGGCAGTCATTCATCCATAAGAATGGACTATTTTTACTCTGCTGGACTCCACTCATTTCCTTCAAACTTCACCAAATGAACGTTCTTGGGCTTATCGTGGCACTGCTGGTTATTAGTCTTCCCTGCATGAAGTCTGATTGAATTTTGTTCAAGTGTTTGATGTTCTTGGTTCCAGAGCACTGTAGACTGATAATATTTGGCTTAGACAGGTATCTCTCCATCGCTGTAGTCTCTAAACCCTTATGTATCTGAAATTGCACATTTTTGAAAAAGCAAAACATGTTCATAGCCTCTAACTCTGCTGGTGGAATAGAAATCAATTTGGATGTTTTTTGATGTTCCCCTCCAGCCATCAGTTAACCCCTCAAAAACTCATCACTGTTCATAATTTCATATTTTGAAGTTACTTCCAAGGAGAAAATCTTTCATATTAAGGCATTCCAAAATGCCTTAATAGTGGTTTAAATAACTCTAAGCCATTTGACAGATAGGGTTAGTCTCCAACCTCTACCCCAACTGTAGTACCGAGGCGTCCTGGTTTTCCACTACTCAGATGTGGCAAGTCTAGTACAAACACGTGTGCACGTGGGATGAAAGGTGGAAGGGCACAACTGTAGTATTTTGTAGATTTATATAAACACCTTCCACCTAGTGACTCTGGACCCAAGGTGACCCTGATTGGATAAGTGGTTACAGATACTGAATCTTCTATTGGTCTATTTGTCAAGGATATTTTGTCTAATATAAGGGTTAGCCAACGTTGCTAACATATGAAAATCTAATAAAATGTTAATCTGACATGATAAACTGAAATTATATCTTTATCATACAATACAGTTTCATTTTTAGACTAAAGTGTTTAGATGATTAAAATAGACAGATTCAGCAAATGAAAGGAGCAAAGTTTTAGATTCATTATCAGTCCATTTCACATAAAAAACATGTAGGTGAATGTGAACTTAGTCTTTTACTAATTAGTCTTACGCTGATCCACATATGATGATAACACTGTGGTAAGCAGCATTATGACCTTTCAGAGAGCTCTCTTACAGTAATATTTATAAGACACAGAATAACTAACTGGTGTTTTGACATAGATCTTCCGCGATGGAAGGGAACCATTCTTTATTATCACTAATTGACTCCAGGTTCATGTTGAGCGGAGGTGGGAGGCAAAATTTTGTCTTAATGAGATGACTCCTACTTCACAGGCTTTGCCTTTTCTAAAGAAAATGCTCCATCTTCAAGTATATAATAAAAGCACAGGCTCTTAATGAGTAAAAGGACTATTCATGAGAGGTAAAGCAAAATGTCAATCAAGGGCACTGTTAAAAAGCAATGCATTAAGTTTGCCCAATTTATGTCCACCTTGAAAACATATCATCACATTTATTGAACAGTCAACATATACAGACAAGTAAATTGTCGAGTGACACTGGTTTTAAAAACTTCAGAAAGACTACTGTGTCTGATTTAAATATAGAACTTGTACTTCATGTTTCTTTGACTGGAAAATCAAGGGTGGTCTCTGACATTTGCAGCATGCCCCCTTTTTTTAATCTATGTCAGATTATTCTCTAAAGTGTGGACACTCTGGTCATGTCTGATCCAAAATATATCCTAATTTTTACAGAAGATAAAAGCAGATGCTTTTTTGTGCACTTTACACTGACTCAGCCCCACACTAAGTCTCAGATATCCACATTGGATCCTCCAGAAAGCATCAAAATAGGCCTTATCTTTCTCTGACATATTTTCTTGTGTGGTAACATGCTGGGCCCTCACGCCTTAGCATCAACACAGCCATTACTTTCCTTGCCCAAACTTGAAAGATGCCGATGGATGCATACAAACTGATATGCAGCCAGCTGTAATTTTTACTGCAGCATATGGAAAACAAACGTAGATCTTTCCAATCATGGAAAAACAAAAGAAAACTATGCAACTTGAAGCACAAATAGTGTGTGAATAAGATCTCCAAGAAAGCAGCTGCTCAAATGCAGGGAGAAATGTGTGAGTTGAATTTTAAGCAGATTCTGGTCATGCTGTTGAGCGTGATGTGCTTGTTGGATTGACGATGACAACTAACGGGTTGGGGTTTCTTTAAGGCACTACAGTATATAGAACTGTTAGAGACCACACTGTATAATTTTCTCTCAAAATTGCCATTAAATACAAGATCGTTTTTCAGTGTCAGTTAAAATAAAAGCAAATATCACATAGTTAATAGAAGGTTTAACAGTATGACTATCTACTGCTTTCATTACAGCTCTCCACTCTTCCCGAGACTTCAGTCATTCCCCTTCAGTAACCACTTTTTAATCAGAGTCCCAGTGGGTCAGGGGCCTAACCAGAATATTTAGACACAAGGCCGCAATTCTCCAGATTTAAAGCTATTCCCCAGATCTTTTTTGTTTCAATGCTATTAACCTTTTATAGAGCACTTTTTACAAATGTTGTTGTCACAAACTAGCTTTAGCAGTAGCAAGGAAAGACTCCCTCAGAGTGCATTTGTTTTGTTTTCTCAGTAATGGATTATTGACAGGACAATTAACCTCCACTTAGTTCCACTGTGACCTTAAGTGAGCCGCTGTGACTTTGTCCTAAGACAAACTCTTTTTTATATTTCTCCAGGCTGTTTGAGAATTTGAGAGTTTTTTTCTCTATAGAACACCTACAACTTTAATTTAATTAAAAAAATAGATGAGTCCATTCAAATATGACCATAAATTGTTATCATAAATTTTATTTTTAGTGTTTAGAGTTTTTGTTGTTGTTGTGTCCAGCCAACGACTGAGTGCTCTTGCTGTGTTGTTTATGAAAATGACACAGCAAAAATGACCCCTGTCAACACTGCTTTATCTGATTCACTTGTACCTGCTCAACACACACTAACAAACCACCACCACATCATTGTCACTGCAGCAAGAGTATAATTCACCACCCAGAAAATACCTGCTCTCTGTTGGTCCTGCAAAAGCTACAGCTGGACTGTAGTAAAGTCCTAAATAGTCAAAGGAGCTGAGAAAATGGACAGTGAGTGGACTTAAATCAAAAAGGATCTGTGTAAATTAATCTTAGCAGTAAAAAAATAAAGAAAAAATATCATGGCTTTTATTTTCACTTACAAATTCAACAGACATCTATCTGACCAGGTATTTTGAAGGTTTATGTCTTCATGGAACAGTGATTATACATTCTAGGGGTGTAGCATGCAGTAGTCTCAAAGACACTATCATGACCTCACACTCAAAGCAAACCCAAGGCAAACCCTACAGTATGGTAACATATAAAAAAAGATAAAAGTAAGCAATAAGGAATAAAAATGTTTAGAGTGTAGTGACTGAAGCTCAGAGTGTATTCTCAGTCTCAGACTGTCTCTTCTCCTACTCAGAGAGGATTTTACACTCTCAGCTCTGTGGGGATTTTCTTTCCTGTTTGATTGTTTGGACTTGGCTGCAGGGACTGTAAGTATGAAGTGAAGTGATGATGTAAAATTTTAATTCCAGTTGGGCTGTCTAGGATTCTTTGCCGCAGATGCAGTGGTAGCACAGGGACTGAACTTTGTGAGCATGTACTTTGATTTCACAGTGTTCTGGAAAAGGTCAGCTGGTAGATCATACTGGCGCTTTTTCACACACATGATGTGCTCCTTCCTTTCAGTGTCAAACATCTCCTTGTTGAGAGTGGAAACAGGGAATCAGTGATCAAAATGTCATCAGCAACATCAAATGTGGTATGTGCAAAGCAGAGAGGATTTTCCTGAGTGAAAAAGAGCTCAGTGCATGTGTGTAATTAACTCAACTTAATATTTGAGGGCTGTCCTGTAGCAAAGGAATCTTTATGAATACTGATGCCACATTTCCATAAGGGGACATTTTTGTCGGTCCAGCCAAACATAGCAAAAACAGATTAAAATATGTTAGAATTTCCAGGGTGCAAAATAATCTCTCTAGAGGAAGGATTAAATTCAAAATATCGTCTAGTACAGGGGTAATTAATTAAAATTTATTAAGCGCCTGTATATAATGTATAACATGCATTATGATCAGTGCCATGACCTGCATACTCAAGTAGGTATAGCAACATTTTATGCAGTTAACTGAATGTCAAATCAAATTACAGGTGAAGTTGACTTTACTGCGATTGACATTTGTTGCTGAAGGACAGGACTTTATCCATTAGCAGCGAGCCGATTGGCTCTTTGTGCTGAAGGGACTTTATCCATAAACAGAATCCATGTTCAGCGTTATGAGAATATTACAATCGTTAATCGTTCCCTTCTTATTAAAGTTTCTGGTTTTACCTCACACAACACTGTCGTCCTGAAAGGGTGCCAAAAGAGCTTTTATCACGTCCAGTGGGCTATTTTTATTGACCCCAGGACAGCAGTGTCTGGAGCCCTGCCCTGTGTGTGTCACTCATTCAAGTCACAGCGCTCATCATGATGCACAGATCTGATTAGCTGAGTAGCCTTGCATTTAATATGCACAAACGCATGCAATTAGCCTTTGAGTTTCCTGAAGCACTAAACCTGAACCGTAATGACTAGAAGAGTCAACAGTCACACCATTTAAAAAACTATTTTTAATAGTTTTTCAGTTACAGGTCCAGGTCCAGATAGGACAACATCTGGTTCCGGACTCAGACCGCGGTCCACCTATTCGTGACCTCTGGTCTAGTGCTTTGTTTCTGAATGGTATTGGTTTGTCTTAATGATTTTAATTGGCTAACCATATATTTATTAATTATTTTTCATGTACATGAGGGTATGGTATAGATTATTTTATTTAAAGAAGCAATTTGTAATATGATTACTGTGATAACTCATAAAATAATTACCAGTATATGTCATCTGAGATACATTTAAGCACTGGCATCTCTGACAGCAGTGCTATCTTTTTTGAGAAGTATGCCTTCTGGAGTGGGGCTCTGTTTGTGTTAGGCCTGTAATACTACCCCAAAATCCGGGTTACCAGGTATTAAATGAAATAGCACACAAAAACTGTATGCTGCAGCCATGCAAGTGAACAGAGATATGATTACATTCAGTCAGATCTAAAAAGCCTCAGCATTTAAAAATCTCATGGCCAGAGATGGAGTAAAACAAGAGTAGATTTTGTGAATGTATTTGAAAAACAAAAACGGAGAAGGGTAAATATTGATTACAGGTGTAAATTCTGCAGCCTTTGTGTTTTAAACAAAGATAGTTAAAAATAACTGCAGGATTAAAAGGTATAAACTGTGGTTTGTGTGTTTAAAATGAAGAAGAATAAGAAGTGAAGAAAGAGTTGAGCTAAATTCAACCTTACATAGTTGCCTATTTAAGGTGGAACAGCAAGTTCACATAAGCAGCTGGCAAGTAACACCAATATTGGTCTTGTAAAAAGACCCACTTAAGGTGGAACTAAACGTTTCAATATGAAAATATGACAAAATAACCAAAGATCTGCCTTCTAAAGTGGAATTTAAAGTGGAGGTAAAAAATGGAAAATGACAAGTTTGTCCAGTTACACATTTAATTTGGAAATGGATAGTCAGATATGAAGCTGGTAAATACAGACTATAGCTATGAAGGTTCAAAATTCTTGAAATCACCTTGTGCTTGTAAGTTAGGTTCATTGTTCTCAACCTGGCAACCCACATAAGATTCCTGTCTAGGGAGGAGAAAGAGTTGGGATAGACAACTCTCTCCAATGTTCTAAATTTGGACTGCAGCAGCCATTTAAATGCTTGCTGTAGTATTACAGATATTTATAATTTTGTTATGGATGTATTTATTAATTTTTTTTAATCCAACTTTCACCCAAATTATCTCTTTTAACCATTTCTGTAAGAATCTGTAGGCATTCGTTAGTCAGGTGCAGATGTTGTATAAGAGGCTGGATTGTTCTCCAAACAACTCCAGAGAATGCAGTCCTGTGCTTGAGAGTGGGGGTAGAATTTTTTTTATTCTTGAACCAATGCTTGGCATTGACCATGATCTTTGGCTCAAGTGCAGCTGGAGCATGCTTTTCTATGGAAACTATACAAACTGGGGGTGTGTAATGGAACATCGATGCTGAATTCACTAATCATAATTATATAACATTTGGGTATATAATGTATGTTTAGGAATGGCTAAGGATGAGGGTTTTGAATTCTTCTTTTAAACATTTTTACAACTCTGTGTGATTCTCAGTACTCTACAGAACCAATTAAAATTTGCATTCAAAAGTCTTAGACACTTCTACTAGGCAAATTCACTTTAGATGTGTCGAAAGTGCAATGTGCTTTGTGCTTTACCAAAGCCTATGATTTCTTAACTTCTGATTTCTTTTTCAGCTTCTGTAGTTACATGACTCCTCAAAGTCTCACTGTCCTTGAAATGAGCACTGTATTCCATGTCAGTTTACTTATGACTCATGTCAGATCCACTTCATCAAATGTCTTTCAAACGTTGACATGGGGAAAGAGAAAAGCAGTCATTTTTTGTGAGAGCGTAAGAGTAATTTTAATTGCCTTGCCACAGCTGGAAGTCTCTCAGTGAATGCAACAAAACGCTAAACTCACACTTCTTTGTAGATCAGCACTGATTTAAGGCTTTATAAATGTGAGGAAGAATTTGATGATTATGACAACAACATTTTCTAGGACATTCTTTTAAACGAAGACAGGAAATAATCATTTGAATTGCACTTGACCTAGCAGAATATATACGGTGACACTGGACTATATAAATAATAAAGCTGTTTAACACCACTCATCCATAAAGCAACTGCAGATGAAAATATCAAACATGGAGCGGCAAGAGGGACTTAACATTAGAAAATACTGTTTGTATTAATAGGTAGTTTTTCTTCCTTTGATGCAGTAACAGCCTCTGCTCCTCTGGGAAGGCTTTATACCATATGTCTGAACACGTCTGTGAAGATTTTTTTGGCATTCTTGTCAAAAAAGCATTAGTAACATCATGTAGTGAAATAGGATTATTAGTTCTGGATCAAAGCCATCACTCTAAAGCTAATGGATGGAGCTCCAAAACTCCAGAAGACAGCCCAATTTTGTGGCTTTACATGAAATATCTTTTATATTGAATACATTGAATAGCCCCTCCCTGGATCACTACCTTAACATGATGGAGGGGTTTGCGTGACTGTGTGAGCCTAGGCGCTATGTTGTCCAGGGAAATTGCCCCTGGTGGGGTTTCCCAAGGCAAATTGGTCCTAGGTGATGGGCCAGACAAAGAGTGATCCATAAAAACAAAGATGAAAAGAAGAACAGCAGAGGCACAGCTTCCCTTGGGACTCTGGAGGCAGGTGACAGGTACCGAAGAGCCAAGCGGATTGCAACTTCCGCTGTTGCCGAGGCAAAAACCCAGGTGTGGGAGGAGTTCGGTGAGGAAATGGAAAACGACTTTCGGTCTGCTCAGTGAAGATTCAGGCAAACCGTCAGGTGACTCAAGAGGGGAAAGAAGCTTTCCACCAACACTGTATATGGTGAGGGTGGGGAGTTGTTGATTTTGACTAATCACATCATTAGGTGGTGGAAGGAATACTTTAAGGATCTTCTCAATCCCACCAGCATGTCTTCCATAGAGGAAGCAGAGCTTGGGCACCCCAGGGAGGGCTCGTCTATCACCCAAGCCGAGGTGGCCAAGGTAGTTAGAAAACTCCTTGGCGGTAGGGCCCTCAGGGGTGGATGAGATCCACCCTGAGTTCCTCAAGGCTCTTGATATTGTGGGTCTGTCCTGGCTGACATGTCTCTACAACATTACATGGACATCAGGGTCAGTGCTTCTGGAATGGCAGACAGGGGTGGTGGTTCCTCATTTCAAAAAGGGGGACTGGAGGGTGTGTTTCAACTATAGGGGGATCACACTCCTCAGCCTTCCCAGTGAGGTCTTTTCGGGGGTACTAGAGAAGAGAGTCCGACTGATAGTTGAACCTCAGATTCAAGAGGAACAATGTGGATTCCACGTTGTTGTTGAACACAGGACCAGCTCTTTACCCTCGCTAGGATCCTGGAGGGTGTGTGGAAGTTTGCTCAACCAGTCTACATGTGTTTTGTGGATCTGGAGAAGGCATTCGACCGTGTCCCTCTGGATATTCTGTGGGGGGTGCTCTGTGAGTATTGGGTTCTTTGCTAAGAGCCACCCAGTCCCTGTATAAATAGAGCAGGAGTCTGGTTCGTATGGCTGGCAGTAATTCTGACTGGTTTCCAGTCGAAGTTGGACTCCATCAGGGCTGCCCATTGTCACCTATTCTGTCCATAACCTTTATGGTTCCGTAGTCTCGGGCACCTGGGACCTCCTGCTCTTGCTGGACCAGTTTGCAGCCGAGTGTGAAGCGAAAGGGGTGAGAATCAGCACCTCCAAATTTGAGTCCATGGTACTCAGCTGGAAAAAGTAGGAGTGCTCTCTCCAGGTTGGAAGTGAGCTCCTGCCTCAAGTGGAGGAGTTCAAGTATCTTGGGGTCTTGTCCACGAGTGAAGGAAAGATGGAGCATAAGACTGACAGGCAGATCGGTGCAGTGTCAGCAGTAATGCGGACTCTGTACTGGTCTGTTGTGGTGAAGAGAGAGCTGAGTAGAAAAGCAAAGCTCTCGATTTACAGTTCAATCTACCTCCCAACCCTCAACTATGGTCATGAGCTTTGGGTAGTGACGGAAAGAATGAGATTGCGGGTACAAGCGGCCGAAATGTGTTTTCTCTGCAGGGTGTCTGAACTCTCCCTTAGAGACAGGGTTAGAAGTTCAGACATCCGGGAGAGACTCTGAGTGGGGCAGCTGCTCCTCCACATTGAGAGGAGCCAGTTGATGTGGTTCGGGCACCTGGTCCGGATGGCTCCTGAACGCCTTCCTGGTGAGGTGTTCCAGGCATGTCCAACAGGGAGAAGACCCCGGGAAGACCCAGAACACACTGGAGAGACTACATGTCTCGACTGGCCTGGGAACGCCTTGGCATCATCCCGGAAGAGTAGGAAGAAGTGGCTAGGGAGAGGGAGGTCTGGGTTTCTTTACTCTAATTGCTTCCCCCATGACCAGGACCTGGATAAGTGGTGGATAATGGATGGATGAACATTGAATATCTATAACATTAACTTTAGTTCATGTCGGAAATTAACTGTTCAATGCATCAGCTCCACTTACAATATACTTAGCATTTTGTATAGTTCAACAATTACAGTCTGTAAGCCATCTCCTGTTCTGCATACTTTGTTAGTCACCTTTCACCCTGTTCTTCAGTGGTTAGGACCCTCACAGATGAATCACAGGGTTTTATGTGTGGTGGGTAAAGTGGATGAGACATAGTACAACATGGGTCCTATAAAAACTGACCACTCTTCCATCTGTGAAGGAGACACAACATGTTTCAGATATAAGTCAGTGGTTTTGTCTTGCCATTTTGTTCCAGTGAATCAAATAACCCTAGAGACATGACGAGGCAGGATTTAGTGCCATGTATCTTCACGCATGAAGAGTGCAACCCTTCAAATCAGCATTCACACAGTTCCTCAGAGACACTTTTCCTGAATTTCAATCACACTGTGGAACTCATGATGCTGACATTTCACCAAGCTGAAGCTGAGGAACAACCACAATGTAAAATGTGCTGCTGAGTCACAGACCTCCAAAATCTCCAGTAATCATATTTTCCACATCTGTATGAAGGACTAGAGGGCTAAAACTCTTGTTGTATAACAACTCAGTGCTTTAAATGTCACTTCAAGTGTTACAGCTTGATGCAGTTTTCAGTAAATAGAATGTTAAAGTGAATAATGTGATTATCAGCATTTTGCAAATTAAAATATTCATTCATTCATTATCTGTAACCGTTTATTCAGTTCAGGGTTGCGGTGGGTCTTAGGGTGACACACACATTCATTCACACACTCACAGCTACAGACACTTTTGAGTTGCCAATCCACCTACAAACGTGTGTTTATGGACCGTGGGAGGAAACCGAAGCAATCAGAGGAAATCCATGTGGACACGGGAAGATCGCACAGACAGTCACCCGGAGCGGGTCCCTGGAGCTGTGTGATTGCGACACTACATGCAAGCAGCACCGTTCCGCCCAAATTAAAATATAAATGCACATAAATAATGCATTTATAGTACAATGCAATAAAATAAAATGCCACTGTACAGTGTGTCAGAACTGGGGGATTATAATATTAATGCCTGATGCACAGAAACTTTGAAAATAAGTAATATTTTTAAACATAGGTCTTCAAGACAAACTATAAGAAAACATTAGCACTGTAGTAGGAAGTAATAAACATGGGATAAATGTATTTGTGAAGATAAATGCATTCATATATGAGCAGGAAAACCAGAGTTATGTGTATTAAATTATATTACTGTTGGTGTCTGAAACCCTAACTCTAACTATTACTATTTTAAAGTATGAGTAAAAATCCCACCAAAAAATAATCAGGTTGAAAACAGCTACCCTATGGTGAGGTTAGTTTTACAAATGAACCTCCTCAATTAAACAGCTGGAGGAGTCCATGTCGTCTAAATATAATTTTGAAAAAGGATAACTGAGGTCACGGTCTGTAAGAGGGCTGTTCTCTCTGTTTCTTTGTGGGTTTCCTCCAGGTGTTCTGCTTTTCTCCCAGAATACAAAATCACATGTTGTGGATTGGCCTTGCATTAATGCCCATGGCTGTGAATCTATGAGTGACTGGTTGAGTGTGTGATGGCCTCTGATGGATGGGTGCCCTGTTCAGGGTGTGCATCTGCTAGGTAGTTTTCTAGGTAGTTTTGGATCAAGG
Source organism: Hoplias malabaricus (assembly GCF_029633855.1). Taxonomy (NCBI): domain Eukaryota; kingdom Metazoa; phylum Chordata; class Actinopteri; order Characiformes; family Erythrinidae; genus Hoplias; species Hoplias malabaricus. The sequence continues at coordinate 12,269,510 of NC_089814.1, forward strand.
AATTTTACGTGTTCTCACGCCTTCATTTATTCTGACTTTGATCAAAGTTCCGTATCAAAGGACGTCTCAGATCATCAGCGCAAAAAAAAAAAAAAAAAAAAAAAAAAAAAAAAAAAAAAAAAAACTACAACTCCCAAAAGTCATTTGGAGCGAGTGACGTCAACAAATGGCGCCAAACTATTTGCATTTCTTCAGTGCGTTGTGAAAGGTGAGTGAGGTGATTTTTCTCGTCCCTGTAGTGTTTTTTAAAGGTTCTCTGTTTCTTCTGTAAAGCAAGTTTAAATCAAAGTCTATCCATATATAGATATTTAACATGACTACCTGCTTTTAGTGTCCTGCTCAAAAAATGGATTATCTCCTGAAGGATCCTCTTACCTCAAATAAACCGTTAGCTTTATAGTGGGAACAGTGCTTTCTCACAGGTAATGCCTTGCTAATGAATACTGTATATGAATACTCTCTCATAACTATTCTCTGTCTAAATAGACTGAGCACTTTTTGAGTTCTGAATGTTGTATTGAATCTTTCTTGATAGGGTTAAAGGGCTGTTCCAACCATTTTTAAATTTTCAACACAGTTCACAACACTATAGAGGTGAAGTAATTCAGAACAATCTGAAGTAAAATTGTGCATTGAAAAGCTGACAAGGTTATAGCTAGTTCACAGAGTACAGTGGTGGCAGGACAGAAATAAGAGTTTGCTTAGGGGGCAGACATGAGAAGCATGTCCCAGTGAACCCAATCTTGGCATGATTCGCAGAACTGACTGGATAAATGAGGAAGGAAGGAACTGTGCCTTCTCTTCCCTCAGATTCCACAGATAAAATGCCCTTGAGCAAGACACCTAACCCACAGCTGCTTTCTGGGTGTTATGTCTGGCATCCCCAAGGGGATTAATAAAGTAACACTTCATTTTTAGACTTTTATTCTAAGAATTCAAGAGTCCCTAAAAAATGTATTTCCTTTGGTCTTGTTGAAAATTAAAACATTTTTCATGAATCTCTCCTCCAAAAATTTGATAAACAGATTTAGTCCAAAAGCTTATTTTCAAACTCTATGAAAACAAAAGTAAAGTAACATTTTAAGGGCATTAACTAATCATTTAGGTCAGGTTCTTATCAACACCTATTTGAACAGGTCAATGTTTCTATAGAAGAAGACTGTTTCACATCACATCAAACCATTTTTATTATAGCTTATTTATTTGTTTATGCAGAAGGCAGTGTCATGGCGCTGGCTGGAGTGCGTGTGATTGAGCTTGCTGGGCTGGCTCCTGCACCTTTCTGTGGAATGATTCTGGCAGACTTTGGCGCAAAGGTCATTCGCGTGGATCGGACAAAGGTAGCAATGACAGTCGATATTCAAGCAAGAGGCAAACAATCTGTGGCTTTGAACCTGAAGAGCCCTGAAGGCATAACGGTGCTTAAAAGACTGTGTGTTCAATCCGATGTGGTTCTTGAACCATTTCGGAAAGGTTAGTCTGTAAGCAACTTGTCTCGATTTTGGAAATAAAATGAATGTTTTACAAATGATTAGATACAGATCACTTTAGACTTTGCAGTGGTTAAAAACCCTAAAAGGCTACCCAAGGCACTGTAACCTAAACACTGATGAGGATAAACAAGAAAAGTGCTGCTATGGTGCAAAACATCGCTTTCACAAATATCTACCCTCTGTGAATTAATTGTTTTTTTTTAAACTTACATTTCCTTATGCTGTTATAACTTAAGAAATGTAGCAGGGGTGATGCTAAAATAATTTTTACATTTAGTTTGACATCTAAAGCAGAAGGGCGGCATGGTGGCACAGCAGGTAGTGCTGCAGTCACACAGCTCCAGAGACCTGGAGGTTGTGGGTTCGAGTCCCGCTCCAGGTGAATGTTTGTGAGGAGTTTGGTGTGTTCTCCCCGTGTCCGTGTGGGTTTTCTCCGGGTGCTCCGGTTTTCCTCCCACTGTCCAAAAAAAACAAAAAAAAAAACACGTTGGTAGGTGGATTGGCGACTCAAAAAAGTATCCATAGGTTTGAGTGAATTTGTGAGTGTGTGTTTCACCCTGTAAAGGACTGGCGTCCCCTCCAGGGTGTGTTCCTGCCTTGCGCCCAGTGATTCCGGGTAGGCTCCAGACCCACGGTGACCTTGAACTGGATAAGTGGTTTCAGACAATGAATGAATGAATGAATATAAAGCAGAATAAATTGCTCTCAGCTAACCACCCAGTCCCCTGTTCTAACCATCCAGCCCCCTGCTGCTTTCATGTTCAATGTACTCAACTTGAAGCCCCCCCACACACCCTTTCCCTGTTTCTGTGCTGTTGAAGGGGTAATGGAGAAGATGGGTTTAGGTCCTGAGGAGTTGCTGAAGGAGAATCCAAGACTTATTTATGCACGGCTCACTGGCTATGGTCAGAGCGGCTCATATGCCAAGGCTGCTGGACACGATATCAACTTCCTGGCCCTGTCAGGTATGTGATTCACTAATAATTCACTTTCAGAGCTTTGACTCATGAACTGTTGGTGAGGCTGTAATAGAGTGAGAATATAAATATGTGTAACATGTGAAACACTTGTAAATAAACACACATATGCAGGTATGCTAGCGAACGTCATTTATCCATAATTTTGACTTTTAAATTAAAATATTTTAATGTAAAAGTGAAATACATTTTAAAATGTCTAATACATATGTCCAAATCATATATATATACTGTTTTAAGTATGGACATTTTCTGAACTGAAATGGCTGAGACTCATTCTGTCACAAGACCAAAGATCAAACAACACAGAATTGAATCGCACTGAACAGTAGGGATGCACCGAATATTTGGGAACTGAAATTACTCGGCTGAAAATAAACCCCTGAAAAGACTGAATAATTTATACCAAAAAATGATGCTTTTATTTACACTGTTACCTTTTTCTAGTTCTCAGCCATAGATGGGAAACAGAGTGGAACTTTAGTCCTTAGCTAGTTGCTGCTCCAGGGTAATACCCACTTTAACTTGATATTTGTCGACAGCATGTCAAAATACAGCACACTAAAAATTCCCAGCTTTTATTCAGTTTCAAACATTTGAGCAAACCTAACACCAGTAAGAGTAAAAAACATTGTGTTACAGTAACACAAGCATTACAGTAAGGCACACAACTCATCAGCATGCACATGTGCGTACACACACACAGACACACACTCTCCATCCCTCACTCGTTCCTTCTCTCTTGGTCCTTCTCTCTAGTCCCTTTTCTATGCACGTGACTTTTTTGTTATTTGTATACAGAAATGTATGTTACATACATTTTTCTCATATTTATGTGAAGTTATATGGTCGTACTGTATTTTTCGTTTTACAAATTTAAGTCATATTCTTGGCATGTGCTGCTAAAAATGTTCAGTGTTAAATAAATAGATTTGAATATCAGTTTAGTAATTTTTTTCTTTGAAAACCAAGGCAAAAAGGTGGTGAAAAAGTGACAAAAACACTGCAAAAAGTGTATTCAGGTTTCAGCCAACAAAATTCATTTCGGTACATTCCTAAACAGCTGTGTTCAGAATGATTGGATTCAGCTCCTGTTCCTTTAAATGAAAATGAGCCACAGCTGAATTCAGTGTGAGCGTCCAGGGATGAGAAGTGAAGAACAAATGCCATGTCACAGTTTGTGTGTTGTTATTCTCTGGATATAAGTATTAATTTGTGAAAACATTGAAAATTAGATTTATTTTTTCACAATATATCCCTTTTATGTAGGAATGTGATGAATCTTTGATACCCTGTATAAAGAAAGCTACAAGCCTGGCTGCCTGGATTCAACTTGACATAGGACAAAGTACAAAGTGCAAGCTCTCTTTTTGTTATAGAACATAGCATCTAAATGAGAATAAAGCAGAAAAAGAGTGGTAATCTGGCACAGAGACAGACCTTTTGATTTTATAAATTCTTTGCATGGAGAATCTTTCACAAATTTTCAGCATATTTTTTGTTATTCAGTGTTTGGTTTCTGTTGATTTTAATGTTAATTAATGGAGTTCAGGAATGGCAAGAGAAAACAAGGCATGGACCACATTTTAGATCAATAAATGTTAATGAATGTTTGTTAGTTGTAGCTTCATTTTAGACTTGTTGTTCATGTTTTGTTTCAGATATGTTTTTACTGATCTGATAAATGTCACAACATGTTTAGAAAGTGATACTTGGAGTTTATCTCTGGAGTTTATTGCTGACTAATGCTGTAGGACAGTTGCCAGGTTTATTCCATGAACTGACAGAAGTAGTAATGTTCAGCTGACATATTTTGAGCCTGGCAGTCAGTGCCAAACCAAAGCAGTTTGCACCTGTGTGAGACAATGTTTGTGAAATCTAAGTTAAATCTAAGTTTTTCAAATTAATTTGTTTGTGACTGGTTCCTAAACAAATATTTTAATTGAATTAAACACAGTTTTTTATCGCTAACTTAACAGTTCCACACACTTAATGATGATCTTGTTTAGAGTGACTAACAATTCTTGTCACTTGCTGTTGTATACTAATGCAACATTGGAGTTTTGCCCAAGGATTCTTATTGGAATAGATAATGTGTTCCTTTCAGTTTGCTGCTAATCGAACACTAGTCTGTAGAATAGCAGTGTTACCCATTACATTACACCAACAGCTGATTCTGTTCTTCATGGTCTCGTCTTCTTCTGTTCCAGGGTTGCTGTCCATGTTGGGGCGCAGCTCAGAAAAGCCATATGCTCCGCTCAACCTGGTGGCAGATTTTGCTGGAGGTGGCCTAACTTGTGCCCTAGGCATTGTCCTGGCTCTGCTGGAGAGAAGCAGGTCAGGCCAGGGCCAGATCATTGATGCCAGCATGGTCAGTCTCTCGTTCTTTCATTCTGCCATATATAAACATATCGTTTTACAGAAGAAACATGTATTTTCAAAGTAGTATTTTTACAGGGGAAGGCAAATTTTTTCTTAGATTCTAATGCACATTAAGGTAAAGCGGACATGTTGGAGCATTCCAGTGTTGCATATTGCATATTTTGCATCACACAATCTAAAGTACAAATGATATGCTCAGGTGGTGTAGAAAAAAATTTAATTCACCAAACTGTGTAAGTAAACTATGCAAGACAAAATGTGTTATTCAAACAGTGTGAAAACTTTTGCCCTATAGACAGAAATCACTTATTTTTCTATTGCATTTCACAGATGCATGAATGTTCATTTTTAAATTTCTTGTATTAAAATTCTTGTATTATTTCTTGCAGTAAAATTCACCAGAGACACACTATTTTTTTTTCACAAAGCCTTTTCAGGCTTTTCTTCTACTTGTAGATTATTAGAGTTTTTAACAGTACCACAAAAGTTTTATTTTCCAACAGTCAGTTGTGCCCATTATAAACATTAGTTTTCCCTCCATTTTGTAGTCCTCTTTCCAGGCCACCCTGTTAATAGTCAGTTTTTTCCACCCTTACATTTCTGCTTGAAGTGTGAGTCTATGTTTTTCTCATTTATCTGCACAAGTTCAAACAGCTTAGAAAACGTCAGAATGTACAATTTCTTCACTTTAGCTGTTCAGCAGTCTGTGGACCCTGAGTGCAGTACCACAGGAGTGCATGTGAAAAATTGGAAATATAAATTATTTTGTATGTCCTTTCTGGTCTTTCACTGAGCTTGTGAAGTCTATTGTACTGCTCCTTGTTTCCAATTAATTCTGTTTCTACTGTGAAGATTTGAAATAGACACATGAAATATTTAACTGTATAATTACTAATGTACATACTAATGTACATAGTACATATTAACAGCATACAAGATTAGTGGAGATTCCTACTGTTTAATAAAGTAATTTTTATGTAGCAGTTGTAGCTCACAGTTCTGCCAATCATTTAACAAGGTCACAGGTTCAGTTTAATATTTGTGCATAAGGAAGATTACTAATTTAGATTTTTTTAAAACAAGTGATTTCCAGGTAGGGTCACACTGCGACCCTGAACTGGATAAACAGTTATAGACAGTGAATGAATGAATTAATTAATTAATTAATTAATTAATTAATCCACGCCATGTAGTTTTTATCTGTTTGAAAACATACAGGTCAGAGATCATGCAAAAATTAATATTTACCTTCCAAATCATCAAGACACTGGGGATCATTTGTTGTGTTGACCACAGAGTGACTCACGACAACCATTGGGATAGAATGCTTTATATATGTGTTTTCATATTTCTATATTCTTCCATATACTCTGAGATGTAAGGAATGCAAAGAGTGCTCTGCATGTTTATGTTGTAATATCAACGTGGATGTGATGATATAAGACTTGAAAGAAAGATTTTGAGCATTTTTTGGTTAGTCCTCTAGAGACTAGAAGGCTTTCACAAATAAATTGTAATTATTCACCAGCTCCCACAGATTATTATCAACATTTCAGCTAATAGATAATTTCTCTGCTTGTGGGTCATTGATTACAAATTACAAGAAGACAATAATAAGAATAATAATAAGCAAATGATTATACATGTAATTACCAGGGCATCATGGTGGTGCAGCAGGTAGTGTTGCAGTCCCACAGCTCCAGGCTGATTGTCTGTGAGGAGTTTGTTGTGTTCTCTTCAGGTGCTCCGGTTCCCTTCCACGGTCCAAAAACACACCTTGGGAGGTGGATTAATGACTCAAAAGTGTCAGTGTGTGTATGTGAGAGAGAGAAAGAGAGAGTTTATATTGTCTTGTGAAGGACTGGTGTCCACTCCAGGGTGTGTTTTTGCCTTGGGTCCAATGCTTCTGGGTAGGCTCCGGACCCACCTTGAATGAATGTAATGAATGAATGAATAAACGAATGTAATTATCAACTGATTATTTTACACTTTTTAATTATAATAAAATGACTAGCTATTTGCTTAAATTATTACCATAAATTAATTCTGTTAAAGCTATATTTTGCACACAGAGTCTTGGAATATAATTTCACTGTAAATTAAAAAAAATATGTGTTTTAGAAATGTAGTATTACATACACAGTGCTGTCTATTCTTTGTGGATCATAATTAGCCAGAATGGACAAAAAGAGAATGGTTTGAATGAGATGAATGGCTTTTCAATTCTGAATTCACTTACGGAGCAGAGTTGTGATTGTGTGAAGTCTTCCTCAGAGAGTGTGGGATGAGCAGGTGCTGCCGTCATGTTAATTAGCTGTTTAGTTGACAGGCAGTAATGATATTTGTCATATTTTCCCTTAAGAGCTTCTTTGTGGCTGTGCTGTGTGATTACACACTGGCTTCACAGTGACTAACACTTGTATCCATGCCCTTGCTATAATGAACAATGTGAAATGTTCTGACAGCCCCAAACCTCACCGTGCTTCCTCCACTCAAAAACTGATTTAGATTGAATTGAAAGAGCCAGGATGCTAAAGTGTCATTTCTTCATGCTCTTCTTGTAAGTCACTTGTTAAATCACAGCTCTGCTTGAGGACGCCTAGGATTAAAATGATATTTAACTGTGATTATCCTGCTGATCCATGCAGGGTGAATGACATTACACACAATTTATCAATGGCCTGGGTAACAGAAAGGTTGTACCTACTGAGAAATAATGGGGTTTAAAGTGGGTTCTAAAACGGACTTTGGTCAGGCAGTCTCAGCTAAATTGCTGATGATAATCTGTTCAGACCTTGCTGGTAGAGGCACTCAAATCAAGATGGAGGACTGACTTTAAAGAATGGCTCAGGATCAATCAGCAGACTTTCTTTCAAGTTCCATGCACAGTCACTTTCATTTTGGCATCGCCACATAAACATAGGGTGGCAGCAACGCTTTCAACAGTTTGCAAAGATGTGCAAGGGTTGTAATTTGATTTTGTGTTGTGTTTTTGATGTCAGAAAAGGGAGTTTGAAGGCTTTTTTAGTTTTGCAAAAGAGATTCGCAGTTCTACTGAATTTCTCACAAGCTTTCAGTGTATTGTCAGTTCTCTTTTTTCCCTCATATACTTAGATTCCTTGAATGGACACTGATTACATCTGGTGAATTTTTTATTTGTTTTTTAACCAGAGGCGTTTCCATACAAATGTCTCTGACAGTTTGCTTTGATAGAGTTCAAAATTGTATTTGTCATATTCCAGATCAAATCTAGCAACATATTTTGCGTCCACATTGTATTCATTTTTAATTCTTAAATATATTGTTTGGTTGTGACTGGTCATAAAACCCAGTGTTGTTACTTGGTGCCGCTGCTCTCAAGTGTTAGTTTTCTCTTGGGAGTAACTTGTTCACCTGATGTGTTAATTTGGTTTATGATAGAGAAACAAAACATTTATATTCTGAACTATGTGTACATGTTTATTACATGTGATTGATAACTGGGTGTTATTGATTATTAGATTAGCTGCTTTTAGACTTAAATCTACATAACATTAAATTAGCTTCAACACATTCTCTAAGGAGCACAAAATTAAAAATGGTATTTTCCTGCAATATTTATGTAAAATTCTATATTTATTTTGAGTAAATAGATTAGATAATGTAATTTTAAGTTTAAAAAATCAAACCTAAAATTATTGTCATAGTTGTTTCCTCAAAATAATCTTAAATATATATCGCATCACCATTAAATGGGAATTTCAACATGTATGTTCTCTGTGGAGGATTCATTGTTGTATTTTTATTATTAATGTTTTCCTAGAAACATTTAATTTGCCTGGAGATGCTCAAATGTTTGCTTGTGACTGTACAAGTTTGGGGTCATTTAGGTTTTTTAGAATCTTGGGTCACTTTATGGACTAAAAAAGTGTCAACAACGCTTTGAAGATTTAGAGATCTCTGGGAATCTGTCCTCTCTGAGAATATGCTATATTTAAGATTTCTGTGAAGTCGCAGCCTTTGAAATGCATGTTAATTTATTTATGAGGGTTTAATTTTAGTTTCTAGTGTCATAATCAAACTAGGGTACTGTAATATACACACACAGCATCTTGCTTTAAGAGTGTTATGAGATTAATTTAGGTGAAGAAAATTGTAGCTTTGTCATTGGTCAGAATGTCACTTTCGCAGTGTGTTGTCACTTGCTTTAAAACTATATGCCACACAAGTACTTGTAAAGAGTGTGTACTCTGTGTTTGTCCAGGTGGAAGGGGCAGCCTATATGGGGTCCTTTATGTGGAAATCTCGTGGTCTAGGATTGTGGAATCGACCCCGGGGGGAAAATGTACTGGACAGTGGAGCTCCGTTTTATGACACATATCGCACCGCTGATGGAAAATATATGGCAGTAGGAGCCATCGAGCCACAATTCTATGGTCAGCTCATTCAAGGTCAGTACTCTTCAGGTACACAAACACCACTATGTTCAGAGAATTTTACTTTAATGTAGTGATGGACAATAAATCACCTAAAGATGTAAGGCTCCTGTACATACAAACTTACTATATTTTGTTAGTGATCTTTACTCCCGTATTTCCCATCCACAATAAACAATGACAATGAGGTTAAACTGCAGACAGTCTATGTATTTCAGTTGTTTTCGGGTATTTGTGGGAATCATACAAGAAATACTTTTTCAATTATTCTCTCTTATCAAGTGACTAAAGCCACAATAATAAAGCCATTGATAGATCAAGTGACTAACATCAATTAAGCAGTGGTACTTGTCTAGGGTGGGATATATAGACAGCAAGTGAAAAGTCAGTTCTTGACGTTGATGTGGTGAAAGCAGAAATAATGGGCATGTGTAAGGATCCTAGTGACTTTTGCTTGGCTCTAATTTTGATGTCTAAACCACTAGTTAGGAGCTGTTCAGAATGGCAGGTCTTGTGTGATTTTCCTTGTATACAGTGGTTAGTATCCAGAGTCAGGGTTGAGCAAGACGGAGGAATGTGGGGAGTGAAAACCTGCCTTCAATCACAAAAGCTACTGTAGCAAAAATGGCTAAAATGTTAAAGGCTAAGCACCAGCTATATGGAAGTGTCAAACAAATAAATAAGTGGAATTTGAGTTTCTAACTTGTGTTTATTAATAGTCAGAAAACATGTTCTCACTAATTCAAGGAATAAGGTTTAAAAGACTGTTGGTCCCCCCCCCAACGGTGTTGGGAAACTCTAATAGGCGTCTTGCCTGTGACGTAGATGGTGGACAACAACTCTAGAAGTTGCACTTAATTTAATGCAAAATGACGAAAAGGTGTGTTGTTTTTGGCTGCAATAATTCAATGTACAGTGGGACATCTGTGCACAAATGGCCCAAAGATCCCAAAATATCTAGAAAATTATAATATCTAGGACTAAATTTGTCAACTTTAAACGGGCACTTTGGAAAGGACCATCCGCTCACTCCGTTATCTGTAGCTCATTTCACTGGCGCTTTTCCAACAATATGGGCATGTAAGGAAACCAACAAAAGGTGTTCAAGAGCCTCTGTAACATGGAGGTAAACACGGTAAGGACACTTACTTCGCCTGTTTTAGTTGGTGTTAGTTAACGTTAGCTTGACTTGCTAAACTCGGTGGCTCAGATTATACTCGGCTACGTAGCTGCATTACGGAGGTTTATAGTGTCGGATGAATTCGAGTTCGACTTTGATCACATTTACAAGAATAATGGTACCTCTAAATTTGAGTTTAGCTTATTGCTAAGCTATTGTCATGAATAATGTTTGTTATTTATCGCTAGCTAGCTAGATACTCTCATAACAGTCAGTCATAACAGTGTTTTACCGTGGCGTTGTTCAGCTGTTGTCCACCAGTGACGTCACGGATTCTTGAACGCAATTCCGTAGCGAGCTCGGGTTTTTCCGTCAATTTTAAAAAATTGTCAGTTTTAAAGCAAATTAAGCTGCTATTTTCATTTTAATTTATACTTATATATGTCAGTAACTAAAATAATGTGAAATATTCATGGAGGTCCATTAAGTGGTACTTAGCCTTTAATGCTGGCTCTGATGGAAAGGTGTTAGAACACACAGAGCATTGTGGCTTGATGTGTTTGAGGCTACATAGCCACAGGCTGGTTAAAGTGCCCATGATGACTTTCACTATTGAAAGTGAATTAAAAAAAAAGTCAAACACAGTCCATTAAAAGAAGAATGCAGCAGCATGATCTCAGTGGCTTCAACATGTGATGCTTAAAGATGCTAACAGTTACTGCAAGAAAATACCAGGTAGCAGTTTCTAAAAAAAAAAATACATAGTCTGATAATCTGTAGAGCCTTGAATGATGTCTTATAGAACACACATATATATATTTATATAAATATGATTCAGAATAAACCACCTCATCTGTGGAACAAGATGAAAATGACATAAATCCCATCCTGAAGAAAAGGATCTATTGCTGGAAGCAAAAATTAATTCAGAAATATTTAAAGCCAAATACATATTAACTGCTTCTGTACTATGTTCTACTGCAGATCAGTAACCCAGCATTTTCATTCAAACTAGAATGTTATTGATGTTAGCCCCTTAACCTGAACCCTTTGAGCAAGCATTTCACATACTGAAGACAAGAATCAATGCAAAAAAACAAGAATAAGGAATTGTAACATTGTTGAAACAATGAGAAATAGTGTCAGTTTAACAAAGTTGCAGATTTTGGGGGACTAACCTCTCTTTAGCTGCAGGCTTATAATTAATTTATTAATGACTAAGGGCTTATGCTGCATTTGTAATGTTTTAGAGCCTCTGACCAGTCTGGGATGGTTTACCGAAAGCTCAAATATTTATTTTTCCACTCAACATTTTCCAGACTTAATTTATACTAAGTATAAGTGTAAATAGATTTGCTTTTCTCATAATGTGTCCTTAAGAGATATGTATGTATATAACGTATATATGTAAAAATTCTCTATTCTGATTGGCTTCTCTGTATTTTTTCTTTTTTTTTTATTTGTTTATTCATATATATATATATATATATATATATATATATATATATATATATATTATTTTGACTTCAATTCAAAGCAAGATTGTGCTGAAACACTCCTTTTAACTTCTCCTGGAAAAGCTCGAACGCTATAGGCTAAATATGTTTAGGTACACTATGTTTTTCTTGACATCAAAACAGGCTGCTTTTGCAGTTTAGATATTTTCCTTTGTGAACTGTTGAGTGAAAAGTAAAGTTTTACAATGTGTACTTACAACCTAAGATGTGAACACATTTCTTTCACATATTTCGTTAATAAGCTTTAGGGCTTATTATTCAGAAACGAATATAAGTTATTCTCTAACCTACAGTAGATGACTTGTGTACGTTGAAGAGTGAGAAAAGGGCATCAAGAATTTCTGAGGGATTAAATTTATTTTTAGTTGCTCTATGGAGTTAGGGCATGAAGTATATTTAGGAGGACATAAATTCTCTTGTATCAAAGCTGATATTTATGGTCTTTCCATTTATTGTTTCATATTACATTTATTACATTTACATTCTGGGGATCAGAATGAACAAAATCTGACACTATTTACAGATGACCCTGTAACTATCAATAATAGAATTTCAGAATAATCAGTGAAAGATTTGGCTAATCTCTTTATTTAAACTATGCCATCTCAATGCATATTTTCTTATTTATCAACTTCACACTTTAGTTGTAATGTTTAAAAGTTAATGCAGTTTAATGGCATTGGTATTTTAGTCATTATCTGTCTTAGGGTGACTTTACTGTTCATGTTTGTTAAACAAAGCTATGGGATGTGCACAGTTAATACCTAATACATTAGTGTAGCTCACAGTAACTGTGTTTATGATTTTTACAATGCATCTGCTTTAATGTGGAAATTTGTAAGAAGCTGCAGTGAGTTTGACCTCAGAGTTTTGAAGGACACTGTGGGCTTGCCACAGAGCTCAGTGTTTGGAAGAACATGAGGTACTTTTCGATAAGTGTAGAATCACAGGACACTTACCAGTGTGTGCATATTGATTTCTCTTAACTCTCCATCTCGGTGCATGTACAGCCCTATTAATCATTTTCTGCCAGACATAATGTCCCTATAACACTGCAGTTTCAACTTTCCCAAGACTTTCAGTACTGATCTGTTACACAGTTCTCTGTGACATCCGCTTTGATCTATTTGACTGATTGTTTTTTTTTTTTTTAATCCCTATTCGTGATGCCTCTCTGCTGTACCTCAGGGCTGGGACTGAATGTGGCAGACCTTCCATCCCAGATGAGCGTCTCTGATTGGCCACAGTTAAAACAGACATTCGCCCAGGTGTTTGCCAAGAAAACACAGGCGGAGTGGAGTCAGATATTTGATGGGACAGATGCCTGTGTGACTCCTGTGCTTTCTCTGGACGAAGTGTCTGCTCATCCTCACAACCATGAGAGAGGGTCATTCCTCAAGAATGCCCAGGGCGAGGTCAGCCCCCGGCCGGCACCTATATTGTCCCGCTCTCCTGCTGCTCCCTCTTTGTTGCGTGATCCTTTCGTTGGGGAACACACTCGCTCTGTCCTGGAGGAGATTGGCTTTGATTCTTCTAAGATTGAAAAGCTGATGTCTGCAGGCGTTGTAGAGTGCAATGAAGCTAAAGCACGTTTGTAGGATGTCTCTCTGTACGACTCACTACCAAGAGTGTGTTGAACATCGGAGTGAAAAACTGACTTGAAACCCATTGCCTTCAACAGAGAAGTGAGGGGTGAAGAAGGTTTAAGCTAAAAAAGCTACTCCAGTTTAGTGCAGGAAAATCTGAAACAGACAGGTCATATAAATCATTTTTCAGAGTGTACATTTCTGTTGAAAAATTCCGTCCAAATAGAATTTAATATTTATGACATTAGGCAGATGCGTTTATCAACAATGACCCAAACTTTTTAACTATGCTCTGGATGGAGGTTATTTCTAGCATTAAGTGTCTTACACATAAAATCTAATTGGTAAAGAGTAATGTGCTTATCTGTGAACTGAACCTCTGTCTGCCAACTACTTTCATATCATGATATACCAAGGATAATGGTACATCTAGCACATCAAATACCAATGACATTCTACAGGTGTAACTACAAAATGTGTTTTCGCTAAATGTCAGTCAGCAATGGACAAGATAGTTTATGGGTTATTTTTCTAGCATTCTAAAGCACAATCTACATGCACGTTTGTTTTGGTTTTACGGTTTCAACATTACTTATTCCAGGTACAGTTCAGGGATTTGTACGGCTGTTTTGTTGTGTATATATAATTTGTGTCACCACTTAGATATGTCTCTAAACATACATCAGATTTTCTAAATAAACAATTGAGAATCCAAATATTACAATGAAATTTATCTGCAAATGCGTATTTGTATAAAAGTATATCCGCATAGAACTTACAAATGTCATACTTAATGTTCCGTTCAAGACATTTTACTTTTGCCTTTTTGAACTTCCTTATGTGCACTTAAAATTTAATACTTGAGATTTTCAAGATCAGAAAGTAGCAATTATATTTTCATATATAACTGTAGTTTCTAACTGAGAATGAAGTGTTGATTTATGTATGCATGTATATCTGGATTGTATGAATGAATAAAATATTAAAATGTACTTATTGTATCGTTTTATTTACCATCACCCTGACCTTAAATTCAGCATTGTCGTATCCTAGCTCAGTAGTTCCCAAACTTTTTCGGCCGTGCCCCCTTTTGTAGATAAAAAATGAAAATATTCGCGGCCCCCTTTTCAACCCCCTGTATTGACACATACACATCTTTTACTTCCAAGCTCCACTGGAATTTATGTATACATTTATACAAAACTGCAGCTACTTTTAGGAAATACAAAATATAATGACTGTGCTTAACATTCATTGTTAAACATATTTGCTCCTAATTGCTTCTCTGCAGAAAAAAGTACATTATAAAACAGCTTCTTGAGAGAAAAAGCCTATTTCTGCACATTTGCTCTGCAAAAATGGCACATTTAATCCCCTCATCTCTTCAGTGACTGGTATGAATTTGCTTCAAGATATGCCTCATCATAATTAGATATTTTCCCTTTGGAATTTGTGGCTTGAGATAACTCATCATCTGCTGCACGTTTGTCCATCTTTTGCTAGCAGTGCTCAAATGTGCATAGTTCATTTGCCTTGCCCAAATCTTTCTGATGACATTTCATACGCAATTCTTTTTCTTTTTAATAATGCATGCATAAGTCCAGAATGATAGATATAATGGAAATATATATATTGCATAAATGTAGTTTATGAATTTAAGAGTGTTTTATTGCCAGGAGCACTTTGTAGTTCTATACTTACAAACTGGGGGCCATCTGTTCTGGACTGAGAATAGTCTACCAACCAAAAATATCCAGCCAACAGTGTCCTGTGTTCATGGTTGGAGGACTAGACGATGACCAACACAAACTCTGCAACAACAGATGAGCTACTGTCTCTAAATCTACAAGTTGGACCAAGTGTGTCTAAACTGAGTGGGCAGGAAGTGTGAACAGTGTTTAATAACTACTGCACCACTGCTGTGTCTGATCCACACATACCAGTACAACACAGTAGTCTAACTATAAAGCTACATATTACTCTTGCATGTGCCTCTTTTTCCTGCCACATTTAACCTTATTCTTTTAGCTTGTGTAATTTACTACTGTGTTACTAATGTTTGTCATTATGTTTAATTCTAATATTTGGAACAGTTCCCTTATAAACACACACCGTAAAGAAGTAAAATAGTGGGAAATGTTCATTTCATAATCACTCTAGTGTAGTGCATCCACCCATATTTCTAAACCCATGTTCATTTAGAGATATGTGAGGTATGTGGCATTTAATCCAAACAGCTCAACCCATCTGATGTTTTGTCGGTGGGCCGTGGCCTGGCCTCTGACTGTGGTGGGCGGCGTGTTCAGTGAATCAGTGGAATGGCCTGGTTCTCACATGATCTCTTTGAAGTATCTCATGACGAATGTGAATGAGCTGGAGAGGAGAGATACCTAACCACGTGTGAGCTCACAAGTTACTCAGACTCTATGGTATATACATTGCTCTAAGACAAACTACGTACAAAGAGGTCAGAGTTTCAGCATTAGTGCGTTTTTACAATCTTGGAATTTTTGTGACAAGTTGGGATGCATGTGCCGTCCTCTTCTATTGATCACGTTACATCATTTGATAAACCAAATGTGCGCAATCCACTCTAGTGGAGAGGCCACAAAAGAGCCCTTGTGAGTAGTCAGCAAGGAGAAGTTAAGAACATGAAAAACAAAGGTAATTAAATAAACAAAATAAGAAGCATGTGCTTGTAAATCAATCTGCAGTTGCTTAGAAAAGCTCAGCTCACGACCATCGTCTGTCTGCCAACAACAGCCATAGAAACATGCCAGAGTAGGAATTTCGGCAAAGCTGAAAGCTCAGAGAGAGAGAAAAAGGGAGAGGGAGAGAAGCTTCAGCGCATAATCAGTGTCACGTGTTTACAGCACTTGCTGTAGGCCTTGAGCAAGGCAAGGAGGGAAAAGAGGCTTTCTTCATTCATCCAAGTCAGGCAACTACATACTCCCTCAGTTCAGATCAGATCTTGAGGGCTTACTCAAGTGTTCGCTTTTGCACTCTGCTCACTCAGCTATGCAGTAGAGATTAGTAGGTGCAGGTTTGGGAAGTTAGGGAGGTTTTGGAGATTGTGGAGTGGTCAGTTAGCACTGTGAGCCATGACTCTGCTGAGTGAGGACAAGCCAACCAGGTTTCCCAAGCCGGGCAGCCACATCACAGCAATAGAGCCCTGCTCTGTGGACCATGGATCCAAGGGGGACTTGGTGGACTCCGCAGAGTCAGCCGTGTTCGAGGCTGTGGAGCCACCTCGAAGATCTAGAGGTAGACTTATAATGCATGGAGTGGTGATGTTTGGAAGGGAATTCTGCTACGCTGTGGAGGCAGCCTTCGTCACACCTGTTCTTCTTAGTGTGGGACTCCCTCGGAGCCTCTACAGCCTGGTGTGGCTCATCAGCCCCGTGCTGGGATTCATCCTGCAGCCTGTCATCGGCTCAGCCAGCGACTACTGCCGCTCCCGCTGGGGCCGCAGGAGACCTTACATTCTCTCCCTGGGAATTATGATGCTGGTGGGCCTCGCCCTGTTCCTCAACGGAGATGCTGTGGTTTCAGGTGAGAAATTACGTTTGAGTTTATTTAACTGAAAAAAGT